>NW_015161430.1:368436-375004 GCF_001447785.1 Gekko japonicus
GCCACAAGGTATAGATAGGGGCTCTGGGGCAAGTGATGCTCTCTGTCTTCTTGGTGCTTGGGGGGGCCAACAGTGGGAGGGCTTCTAATGTCCTGGCCCCACTGGTGGACCTCCTGATAGCACCTGGTATTTCTGGCCACTGTGTGACACAGAGTGTTGGACTGGATGGGCCTTTGGCCTGATCCAACATTGACGTCTCTTATGTTCTTATGTCACAACTTTCTACTCAGGCTCTCCAGAATCTCAGGAGGTGGCCTTTCCCATCACTTACTGCCTGGTCCCGAAGATGCTGGGGATTGAACCTGGGACCTTCTGCATGTCAAACAGAGGCTCCTCCACTGAGCCACAGCCCAAGCTGGCCATCGCTACCTATCTCCACAATATGCAACCAACGCTTACCTTTTCAAGTTCTATAAGAAAACTGTCCAGTGATTCATCTGACAGTTTCCCAACTTCGAACATGGTGACGGCATGGCTTTTCAAATTCTGCAATGAAAGGCAAAATTCACATCTTTGAGACTGTAATTCATGCATGTCTGATTTTAAACTCGTTACACAGCAAACCACCAGCAGTATGGACTAGATCGTCTCTTTCAACTCTTTCTTCAGACAATTAAAAAAAACACAAAACATTAACCAAAAAGTCCCAAATGAACTTTTCAAAGGACTGACTGGAAAAATGGCCGATTTTTTCCCTAAGAACTAAATTTTTAGAATACAAAGCCAGGGAGCACGTACAAGAATTTCAGTATTCTGATACATACCGGTGAAAGATTCCCCATCATTAGAAAGGCAGTGAGAGTCGAATCGAACAGGAAGGCTATGCGTTTTGTGTGCCCGCTAGACAGACTTAAACTGCTCACGCTGGCTGTATCTGCTAATAAAGTAAAAAACAATGAGGCAATCTGGAATTATTTTGCTTGGTATCTAGCTAAGGGTCCTACAGTACAATAGGACAGTGGTGGCGAACCTATGGCACGGGTGCCAGAGGTGGCACTCAAAGCCCTCTCTGTGGGCACGCGTGCCATCGCCCCAGCCAGGCCCAGACCATCATTAAAGTGTCAAATTCTCTGCCAAATAATTTTCAGTAAATGAAAGCATTTGGGATTGCTTTCCTTACTTTGTTTGGATCATCTTAAGTTAATGTATGAGTGGTTTATCTAAAGTAAAACCTCATTTGCGATAAATAAGTGGGTTTTGGGTCACAGTTTGGGCACTTGGTCTCTAAAACGTTCGCCATCACTGCAATAGGATGTTGGCATAACTGAACCTCTCCTTCTTTTCTACTTTTTTTTTTGCCTGTCTTAACCCCACTGGCTGACCTCTAACATCACAGAAGGACTACATTACTTTAGCAAGTGAATTCACCAAGTAGTCAGTTGTCTGGCCACAGGCAAGTAAGCCTCCCAGCTCACACACTGGTGACATGATAGAGACCGAGGAAAGCTTTGAGTGTCAGTCCCCTTGGCAGCTACTGGTTTAGTGGCTCTGATGTCATGAGGGACTTTGTAAACCTGATGCCAGATAGCTGAGGAAGAATGAGAAAACCTTAACTTTAATCCCATGGTCCATGATCACACAGCATGGATATGAGCTTTTGAGTGACACATCCCGATACAGATCAGCTGTGCTCTCTCAGAACCCTCTGAACAACTCTTGCTCCTTGTGTGCACAGCCAAGGCAAGATACTTCCTTTCTACACATTTAACCTACAAATGCATTCTTATAAAAAGTCTGTACAACTATACTTCGTGACAGAACAAATCAGAAGCACTATTATTTATTTAAAAACGTTTATTAGCCTCCTTTCCGTCTTACCGGCACTCAAGGCGGCTTACGACGGAAATACAATAAAATACATGTGATATGTAAAAACCGCACATTAAATGTGCATCTGTTGCAAGCATTCTGTGCAACACCCCTCCCATCTTCTGGTTGGGATAAAGGGACTCAGAGCTCCATTTCTACTCATGTCTGACGACGGGAGCTCTGACTCTCAGAAGCTCGTACCCTGAAACTCTTGCTGGGCTCTTAAGGTGCCACTGGACTCGAATCCAACTGTTCCTCCACAGACCAACACAGCTGCCCTCTGAAACTGACGCTATAATGGGTACAGGAAAAGGAATGCACAATAGTGAACACTGGCTCATTAGACTAGTAAGTGGCGCTCCGCCGCTCACCTGGGTCATCTTGACTGTTTGTGTCTGTATCTGTAGCGGACGATCCGCCCTCCTGCACGGGACTCCTGCTTTCTGCACTGTCCCACGACAACAGCATCCTCTGTGGATCCAAAGTATTTCTAACAATGGGAAGAAGGGTCTGAATCGATAATGCTACATCACTGCGGATACGTGCTCTGCCTCAAGATAGCTCGTGAAAAAAGCAAAAAGGGGGGTCACACAGCAAAGAGCAGAGTACCTGACAAAGCGATGTAAAAAGGATGCTGCGATTCTATATAACAAAGGTAATAAGTAAAGGTAAAGGTTCCCTTGCTCGAAAGCCAGTCAAGTCCGACTCTAGGGTTGCGGTGCTCATCTCCGTTTCAAAGCCGAAGAGCCAGCGCTGTCCAAAGACGTTTCCGTGGTCATGTGGCCGGCATGACTAAATACCAAGGCGCACGGAACGCTGTTACCTTCCCACCAAAGTGGTACCTATTTATCTACTTGCAATTTCTTGCTTTCGAACTGCTAGGTTGGCAGGAGCTGGAACTAGAGACGGGAGCTCACTCCGTCATGCGGCACACTTGGGTCTCGAACTGCTGAACTACCGACCTTCCACAGCCTGCAGTTCAGCGTCTTAACCACTTGAGCCACCGCAGCTCCATCAACAAAGGTATTACAGTAACAATAATATATAAATTTTGGAAGTGGCGCTCTTATAATTATTTTAACTGGTTACCCATTTATGGAAGCTGTTTTCTTTGAATCTCTGGTAAGTTGTCTTCAACAATTGCTGAAACGTTCAACCTAGTATCATTACATTGAGGCATGACTATATTTGGACATGTGTGTTTTTCACATAGGAAACTCTGCTTGCGATAATTATCTCAGAAGCTCGTGCAAAATTAAGTTCATGAAGATATAGGTAATTTTGTTTCATTTTTTGACTATGCTTTGTAAAAAAAAAATCATAGTTATATAATTGATTGCTTAGTTCCATTTTTTATGGCTAGTTATTACTGAGGAAGATCAACGAAACGAAGTTATTAATATCCGGACTCTTCGTTAACTACCTACTCTTACATGATTAACTACACAACATCTTTATGACCTTCTTGACCACAATAGTACTGTATTTATGTGACTGAGCTGGGGGAGGTGGTCTCATGGTGGTGATTATTTTACTTTTTGCAAAAAGGTTTTGGTTTTAAACACTGTAACCTAGGTTGCCAACCTCCAGGTGGTGCAAAACCAACATCTTTATGACCTTCTTGACCACAATAGTACTGTATTTATGTGAATGAGCTGGGGGAGGTGGTCTCATGGTGGTGATTATTTTACTTTTTGCAAAAAGGTTTTGGTTTTAAACACTGTAACCTAGGTTGCCAACCTCCAGGTGGTGCAAAACAAAGAGAGAGATTACGGGATGGAAGTTTGGAAAGAAGTAAACAACCGTGATGTATTATGTCAAAAAAGTCTCCAAAGACCAGAAATGTCTTTTTCCAATATTTCAGTTTACTGGAAGAAATTCAAACGCCATCAACACAACGGAACATGCATATTATCTCGTTTCGTGTATAACTTTTTCAAGGTGAGTAGCGTTGAAACACCTATATTTAATTACAAAAATATAATTCTATTATTAGTATTAGCAAGAGACAACAGACTGATATATAACATACTTACAATATTAATCCATTTGACAAACTCTCTAGTAGTATCTCATAGTGACACTCATCGAAACCATTAGTGTAATGTAAATTCACTCTTCCTATTTACTTATACATATCTAAAACCCTTAATTGCTGCCAGCCAGCTGCTTGCCAGACCTGCATCTTAAAGGGACAATTCCCATTTACAAAGGCAAAATGCCCTGAGGAATAGAAAAACCAAATGAGGTTTTACACACTTTTACCATTTCAAATACACCAGTAATGGCTGCCATCCCGACAGTCAAGCCATTTAACAACACAAAACTACTTTCCTGGGACAGACAGGACAAGGGGAGAAGAACACCATTTAAGAAACCACCATAATCTTACACACGAGAAACCCACTGCTTTTCACCCATTTCCAAAAAGACTTATCAAAAAGAAGTAACACCAATGTGTAGATATGTATAAGTAAATAGGAAGAGTGAATTTACATTACACTAATGGTTTCGATATGTCAAATGAATTAATATTGTAAGTATGTTATATATCAGTCTGTTCTTTGTACAGCCTTGTGCTATTCTCTTGCTAATACTAATAATAGAATTATATTTTTGTAATTAAATATAGGTATTTCAACGCTACTCACCTTGAAAAAGTTATACACGAAACGAGATAATATGCATGATCCGTTGTGTTGATGGCATTTGAATTTCTTCCAGTAAATTGAAATATTGGAAAAAGAAATTTCTGGTCTTTGGAGACTTTTTTTGCATAATACATCACGGTTGTTTACTTCTTTCCAAATCTCTTGCTAAGCGACAGATACGAAGGAGCAACAGCAATAGCCAACTGTCCATGTATTTTATTTATTCTGAATGTTGAGTTCACCCTTCAGGGGCCTCCAGGAGGTTTGCCAGTGAGCTAAAATACAAAAACCGCACAAACCAAATGTGTTGGCCGTCAAATGAGAAAAGCCATTACATGTCAGAAATTGGTGCCTGCCTTCAGCTGTCAAAAACCAAAACCTGAAATCGAGAATGTTTTGACTGTCAAATACAGATGTTGGCAGATATTAGAATATTCTAGATAGCATAAAAATCAAGATGTGGACACTTTGTACCTTGCACTAAATTGTACAGTGGATTGATTCAAGAAACCCGTGAAGAAGGCAAGTCCTCTGTTAGCAGGCTGCTCTGCCAAAGTCCACAGAGAATGTAATTAGATTCTCCTGCATTCCAAAATGCATGATTATTATTACAAGAAATCTTTCTCTCCCAGCACAAAGTGTTCTGCTGTCCTTCATCCTTTCACCTCCCCTCAAAAACAATGTGCAAATAGATCCAGGGCAAAGCAAATTATGGGGACGTGGGGGGAACCATCTTGCAAAAAACGGAAAAAAATGAAGAAAGAGGAGGCATAAATAGTTGAGGTGTGTTAAACTGTAGGAGGGATCATTGGGAAGTTATAAGACAGGAATTTATAAGGGCATGTGAGATAAACAGAGCAAATACGGAAATTTCCGTTGCAAGGTGCTAAAATTCAGGGTCATTTAGTAGTAACTGGTTTAAAAGCAGAATAAACTTGTTCACACAGCACGCAAGTAACCTTTGGCACTCCTTGCTGCAAGATGTTTGGACAAGGAACTTTTTTATTGACAAAAACTTTTCTGGAGAGTAGCCATCTTGGTCTGCAGTAGGGGAGCTAGGTTTGAGTCCTGTAGCTCTTTAGAGACCAAGATTTTTTTTAGGTTTTCATCTGTTGAGAATCAAAGCTGCTTTCATCAGATGCAAATTGGAATGGAGATCCCTGAGTCCTTCTATCCCAGTCAGGCGGTTTGAGAGGTGTTGCAAAGAAGAGACGCAGGATACGGAGACAGTGCAAAAACAATCCAGCCCAATTTGAGCTGGGGAGGAAAGCTTTTAGGGGCAGAGAAAATTAGCATCTGTTGTGTGAGATAAGAATCCTTTGTCTCTATTCAGCCCCCCCTCTGGGCGGGGTCCATTGCTCTGAATTGTCTATTTCTACTTTACAGACTATGGTGCTTACAGAGACTGTTAACAAAGAACAATGGAGAACCCTGAATAACTGGCCAAAAATCAGTCTGTCTACCAAGCTGCTGTGGCTTAGGAACCATGAGAATGAATTGCGATTTAGGGAGTTTTGATTTTGTATTTTTGCCTCTACTATGAACTCGCTATATGGGCTGAAGCAAACCTCTCCCACCCACCCAGAGCTGTAGTACAAGGGGAATAATACACAGCTGCCTACCTCAAAGGGTTATCACAAGTTTGCATATATATGAAGCAGTTTGAAGACTTGGGGGAAGTTTGATTTCTGTAGGCTATTTGGAGGATCACAGCAAGATAAGGTGTGTAAAGTATATGCTGTATAAATGCTAACTTACCTCACAGGGTTGTTGTGAAGATAAAATGGAGGAAATACACCACACAGAGCTCCTCAGAGGACACTGGGATAATAATGTATCAAATAAAGACTTTTTCACTGTATAAGAACATAAGAGAAGCCAATGTTGGATCAGGCTAATGGCCCATCCAGTCCAACACTCTGTCACACAGTGGCCAAAAATACCAGGTGCCATCAGGAGGTCCAGCAGTGGGGCCAGGACCCTAGAAGCCCTCCCACTGTTGCCCCCTCCCCACAAGCACCAAGAATACAGAGCATCACTCGCCCCAGCCTGAGAGTTCCTATCTATACCTTCTGGCTAATAGCCACTGGTTGCTCCACTGGTTCTAG
>NW_015161430.1:376214-379014 GCF_001447785.1 Gekko japonicus
GAAGCGGCCTTCGATGTCGATCTTGTCAGTATCGACGCTCCGGTATCGACGGCAGCACGTGAGGTAGAAGGTTGGTCCGCCATAGCAGACGGCGGGTGAAGAGCAGATTCCAACAAAGCGACCTTTAATCGTGCGGCACGGTTCTTTTTCGTCTGATTAGAAAATTTAGCACAATGCTTACAAGTATCCGCTCTGTGTGACTCGCCTAAGCAGAACAAACAAAGTTCATGGCCATCTGGAGGGGCCAATTTACTTCCACACTTCTTACAGCGGTTGAAAAAGCCCCACTTCTGACTCCTCTTCAAGGGGGGGGGGAGGCCCGAAGGCCTGAGGAGATTCCCCTCAGAAAAACAAAAGTTCTCGTTTTTCTTCTTCCTTCTTCTTTTTTTTTTCTTTTCTTTTTTTAAAGTAAACTGAAACTGAAGTAAAGAAACAAAATAAAGGATGATCCTAAGAAACAAGAAATAAGGTAACGGCCCGAAGGCAGTAACAGCTATCCGGTCAGGAGGAAAGGCAAAAAGGTCCTTTCAACGCGGCGGTAGAGAAAGAACTGGCGGGATCTCCGCGCCCGTCCCCTCTGGGCATGCGTGCTGGGGTTCCTGCGCATGCTCAGTGGGACTCGCGCGAAAATCCTTTGAAACATAGCTTGCTACGGCACCGGTTGGGTCAGCGCAGGCGCACTAAACCCATTGGTGTGAAGCACAGAGACCACGAAGAAGATCCTGGACTTTCTGTCATACCAAAGAACATCTTTTTCTGTTCTGCCCTTCTTCTTAAAGGCGCCACTGGACTCAAACTCTGTTCTAGTAATTCTATAAGCAACTCTGAATGATAAAGCCAGAGCTCACACCCCAAAGCTATAGGTGGGGTAGGAGTTCAGCAAGGTTAAGATAGAGTGGCTCCCTTATTATTACCCACTGACTTTATGGCAGGCCTCAGGCGACCTTTATTTTTCTCATGGAAGGTATACTCATTAAGTAATGCCCATTACCCAAGGGAATGTTGTTGTGATGATACACTGTTAACATTATAACATTACTGATTTCTACAGTGAAAGGTGAGCCAGGGAGTCCCTATGAGTTTGTTCAAATAACTCTTCCTCACAGTCATCAGCTGCAAATTCATGTAGGCAAACAACCACACAAGGAAAAACTGCATAGGGTTAGATCCAGCCGGCTTTCTCACTCAGTCCTGCCCGATTCCCATCCTTTCAAATAGCTCCCATCCCACATGGCTTTTGTCCATGAAAACCCCAGGAACCCCACAGCACAGCCTTTGAGGGGTATGGTCAAAGGGGAGCCATCATAAGAACATAAAAGAAGCCACGTTGGATCAGGTCAATGGCCCATCCAGGCCAACATTCGGTGTCACACAGCGGCCAAAACCCAGGTGCCACCAGGAGGTCCACCGGTGGGGCCAGAACTCCAGTAGCCTTCCCAATGTTGCCCCCCCCCCAAGCATCCCTTTGGTTTTTACCTTCCAAAAAGCGACTTACCTCTGCCACGTTCGTATGTTCATCTATTGAAACGAATATCTTGTAGAGCAGGGTTTCGAAGTAATCGCCCTGCAGCCTGTTCATAACAAAGCCTTCAAGAGGGGGCACTGGAAGGAAGAGCTACGTTTAAAGGGGTGATCCAAGGACATCGTTTGTATTGCATATAAAAAGGGCTCAAGCCTATGTTTTAAAATGATTTGCCAACATCAAAATAGCTAGAGGAATCCAAGATACAAAAATAAGAGTCAACAATTTGTCCTCTTAACGTATAGACATATATATACATATAACAACAAGGAATATAGAAACATGGAGCTGAAAGGGACCTCACGGGTCATCTAGTCCAAGCCGCTGCACAATGCTGGAAATCAACAACTACCTCCCCTTCACTAAAGAAAAATAACTTTCCTGACTTGAGACCTTAGGTCAAATGAGTCAACCATAAAAATAAAATAAACATTTATCCTCTTTAGCTGACAATTAACGAAATGGACGATTCAAGATGTTCAATGACCATCCACAGAGCAGATCACATAAAAATGTGATTAAAAGGGCCCTTTGAACCAGTCTTAAGAACATAAGAGATGCCAATGTTGGATCAGGCCAAAGACCCATCCAGTCCAACACTCTGTGTCACACAGTGGCCAGAAATACCAGGTGCCATCAGGAGGTCCACCAGTGGGGCCAGGACATTAGAAGCCCTCCCACTGTTGACCCCCCCAAGCACCAAGATGACAGAGCATCACTTGCCCCAGAGTCCCTATCTATACTTTGTGGCTAATAGCCAGTGATGGACCTCTGCTCCATATGCTTATCTAATTTCCTTTTCTTCTGCCCTTGTCACACATTGCTCCAACTAAGCCAACACCCAACTTCATCTTTGCCAAGACTTATGTTCCTCTGAACATCTGACATACTTAATGGGCTTTTCTCGTCCTGATAAAATTTTAATAGTAGCTATTTGGAGAGATTTCCATATTTTATATCAAACACACACACACAATTTAGACAGAGCAGTCTCATTGTTCAGTCACATTTCGGTATCATTCCATTATGAAGCCTGGAAACCTTTGAGAAACGAAAATTATGTATTTTGTCCAATAGCAAATAAGAAATCTAAAGGGACATGCTGGCGCGTGTGGAAAGGAGACAAGGACGGGGTTAAATGTATAATTTAGTATCTCCTTACAAGATGCCAATTCAGACACCAGCGAGCCATGGCCATAAAGTGTAGAAATGGGACCAATGCTTGCTTGAGGGGCTGCCAAACAAGAGTTTGGGGACAGAACACTCATCTTCTCTGTG
>NW_015161430.1:379060-396947 GCF_001447785.1 Gekko japonicus
GGGAGGGCTTCTAATGTCCTGGCCCCACTGGTGGACCTCCTGATGGCACTGGTATTTCTGGCCCCTGTGTGACACAGGGTGTTGGGCTGGATGGGCCTTTGGCCTGATCCAACATTGGCATCTCTTATGTTCTTAACTTCTTAGTGCTTCAAGAAACAGAGATGGACAGATGTGCAGGCTTTTCTATACGCTAATGGAAACAGAAACCAAAGGGGATGGCAGGCAGAGACTGAACTGGGTATGTGCACACTCATTGTATTCTGCTGACTATTAGGAAAATCTTCTTAATAACAAAAGTAGTTTGGCAATGGAAGTGCTCCAGGTTTGGATTTCCTGCACTGAGCAGGGGGTGGACTAGATGCCTCTACAAGACTCCTTATGAGTTCTGTGCTGAAATGTGCCCTATGTGGTCAACAGAATGCAGAAATCTCTTCCAAGAACTCTTCTTACCTGCTATACAACTGTCATCTGATATGGGTACATCGAGGTAAATAAAACCTTTATTATACAAGCCTGCAAAAAGGAAAATGAAGTCATTGTACGAACACCATAACCACCACTCTTAACATTACAACGTTATACCGAATGAGGGCTTTTCCGCATTCTCATTTTTCTTTCTTTTCTCCCCCCCCCCCCCCCCCCACACGTCTTTTTTTCTGTTCTGCACCTATTTTGCTCCTTCTACTAGCTGATTTGATATTACATCTCTTTATGTCTGGCATATCTTCCTGAAGATTTAGTTTTTATGCCGAACATACAGTGATGTAATATTGACTTCACCACTAGAGGGAGCAAAACATGTGTGAAACAGAGAAGAAACCCAAAGCAACCAGCACACACAAGCAAGAAAAATTAGAATGCAGAAAAGCCCTTAGAGAGCTAAAAACATGGCAGAAAAATAAATGTAGCTCTGGCAGCATGCACCCAATTGAGAATTTTCACAAACAGAACATAGTATAGTGGCCTTTAATCTTTAAAGACCTGGGACACACCTTTAACTGGCCCAGCCAGCAACAGGGACCCATGGAGCTTGAAGCATGTGACATTAGAGTTATGAGATAGGAAGGAAAGAAACTGAGTTGCTGATCCTGCCTATGCTAAAAAGGAATCCTCTCCCACTTCACCTTGCCGCTCTGCTGCTTCTCTTCGTGTCTGTGCAAAGACAGGCAAGTGGCATGGTTCTCTTGCTCTTTATATACAAGCCTTAGTAGCAGGTCCTCCCAAAGAGCAAAAAAAATGGTGTCCCTCGTCCTTCCTCTCACTCACGCACACATGTATACAAGCACAAATAGTGCATGGTACTCTGCTTTTGAAACAGAGGTTGTGCTATGTTATGGAGCAGAAGGCGATCCACAGGACAAAGAAAACCCACAAACACAAGTTCCACTAGCCTCACATGAGCCCAGCCCTTCTGGTAGGAAACAAAGACTCACTGTGAACTATGTTGTAGTCCAGGGATCCAGCAAGCTGAGGGCCTGAGTCAATGATTTTATCAATAGCGGATTTTTCAGAGGTAGTGCAAATCTAGAGAGAAAAGTGTTGATAATAAATCATACTTGCATATGACCTTTTTTGTTTTTTTAAATCGCAGGCTCTCCTTTTAAACCCACTGTGAGAGCCTATTGCTGAGCCAGGGTAGCAGAAAATAAATATTAAAATGAAGTTTCATTGCTGAAAGATCCCACCCCCCCACTCTCACAGAACTATGACTCAAGACTACCCAATGGATTTGATTGGGAATGGGTTCAGAACAAAGATACAGTCCTAGACAGGCATACTTAGAACAAAACCCCACTTTATTCAGTGGGGCTTACTCCCATGAATGTGCTTTTAGGACTGCACCAAAAACAAAGCACTTCTTATGTTTAGAGCAATATTAAGTCAAATGATGTTATCTTGAGATTGTAATGACAAGAAAATGATATAATTGATGATGTAAAGTAATGTGGAGTGGGGGGGGGAAGCATTGCGGGAAGCCATTGGAGGGAGGGGAGGAAATGGGAATGGGGTAGACAATGGAAAGGATGAAATGGTTTAATTTTAAATGTTGAATTCCTAAGAAAATAAAATTTGTTTACCCAAAAAACAAAAACAAAGCACTTCTTCATACAATGCTTCACTAGTTTATGGGATTTCCCATGTGATGTGGTCAGCGGCTAGTAGCTTTGATGGTTTTAACAGTAGCACACAAATTCACAGAGGACAGCCATGAAGCTGCCTTGTACTGAATCAGACCTTTGGGCCATCAAAATCAATATTGTCTACTCAGACTAGCAGCAGCTCTCCCGGGTCTTAGGCAAAAGATGTCTCACATCACCTACTGCCAGTTAACTGGAGATGGTGGGGACTGAACCTGGGACCTTCTGCATGCCAAGCAGATGCTCTACCACAAAGCCATGTCCTATCTACAATGGAAAGGAACATGCGTATTCAGAAGTGGTACACCTTTGGATACGTGTTACTGGGGACCCAATTTAGGTCAAGGGACTAACCCTATCTGCTAACCAGAGATTCTCGTTTGCACTAGCAAAAAGCTGGGCAATTCAACAGCATCTTCAGACCACGTTTTTGGCTGCAACAGCTAATGTTACAGACACAATCCATACAGCAATTGAACCAAACCAGGAAAAGTGGCCATAACTGTAAAGTCACTGTGTCAAACTGTACCTGCTACAATAACGTTTCTGTAAACTTAACCAGAGCGTGCACTCAAAGTTCAGGTTTTAAGTAAATTTGGAAACTACAAAATACCTTTATGTCGTCCTCAGTTATGTAGCCAGCTTGTACCACCCACCAAGCCTCTATGGCAATTTCCACTGGCTTCATGGGCAGCAGATCACGAGCGGACTTCCTTCTGAAAAATTTCTGGAGTGGTACAATCCATTTGAAATTGCACATGTCAAAAAACAACAGGGAAGCAACCCATTTACTATCTTACAAGAACATATATTCCTGAATGGAGAAAACTGGGGCACCGAAACCCAGAAGAGAAAAGAAAAAAACCACACTGGGTCCTGGTAAAAGAAGACAGCTCCCAATTTTTAACATTAACTCCCAAAATGATCTCTGGGAAATGTTACACATTTCTCCAGTGCATTTTACAGAACTCGTCTGTTTAAAATGACCAGAATATGATTGGTTGCACTATGCTTCAGCTTCACAAAAGAAAGCGACCAGAAATTATTAAATGTATCTGAAGAGGCTCCTTGAACTGTAGCGGACATCGTACTTCTGAAACTTGAAGGCATGTCATGCAAAGCACTCAGGAGTTGGGATGCGATGACTGAATGCCTGGCTCCAAATATAAACTGGATGCCAGCCGCTTATCACAGCAACACTCCACAGCTGTGCTGACACCCTGTAAGTCTCCAGACACAATCACAAGAGGCGGTTTTGATCTATAAATTCCTCAGTGTCTTGCGCCCAGCATTCCAATGAGACTGCTTCCTCCATCAGATACCATCACAATCTGCAAACTTGGTATAGTTATTTAATTAAAAATAAAAACATTTATAGCCCAGTTTTCCTCCTAGGAGCTCAAGGTGGCTAAACCAGACTAATTAAAAAAGAAACAAGCAGAGAACAAAACCTCTCACACAAAACCCATCGAGTCACAGCAACAAGTCAGTTAAAGATATCTTACATTAGATTCATTAGGTGAAACAAGATGAAATGTCACAAATGTTCTTTCCAATTAAAAAAAAAAGACCTCCACGGTCCTTCTAAAGGCCTTCAGGGATAGAATCCTACAGCTTTCTGGAGAGAGCTCATTCCATAACAACAGAGCTGGGAAAGACATATGAGTGGCTGCTGGCAAACAGCACCACCCCTGAGAGGTGGTACTAACAAATGCGGATGTTTGCAGTCTAACTGGGGTGAGGTCTCATACGGGGAGAAACGGCCCTGAACAGCTTTCAATTATGAATCTGTGGCCTGAACTGGACCTGGAAACAAACAGGGAGCCCACAAAACTGCTTTAAGAGTGATGTATTCTGATGGAAACAGCTCTTCCTTGTTAATGAACAAGCAGCTGCCGTTTTGAACCAGCTGAACCTTCTGGACAGTCTTCAACGGCATTCTCGTAAAGAGTATGCTACAGCAGTCCAGCCTGGAGGTTAGAGAATATTATGTATCAACTATATGTAGTAATGATGCAGTGAGTGAATACAGAGGAACTTCTGTGAAATTCTATGGGGAATTTCAGACAGGCGATAGATTCCGGAAGGGAACCGGTTCTCAAACAGGTTCTGGTCTGTCATTTCAGACAGAACCCGTTTGAGAACCGGTTCCCTTCTGGAATCTCTTTGCCATTTCATACACAAACGCTTCAGTCCCGTTTAGGAACCGGGACTGAAGCGTTTTACCTCTCATCCACTTCCAAGTGTTCTCCAGTGCCCTCTCCTGGTTCCGATAAGCTTTTTTCCTGGGTTTTTTTTTTAACGTTCGATTTATAGCGTTATAGTGCTATAACGCTATAACGGAATAGCATTATATCAATCCCATTGGAATGCATGGAGTGTTTTGTTATACTGCTATAGCGCTATAAATTGAACGTTTTTTTAAAAAAAACCCGATTACCCGCGCGGGAGGAAAACCGCGGGAAAACAAAGCGATGCAAGTCTGAAATGCCAAACCGCTTCTGATCCGGCTCATTTCTGGTAGGGGCAAGCCCTGTGTGAAGTGGCAGCCCTGTACCGGTTCACTTCAAAACGGATGATTGCAGGCTTGAAACCGGGTGAAACTGAGTAATGTGAAATTCCCCTATGTTTACCTCAGCATGCATGAGAACCATAGGGGAAGGTGGTCACCTAATATGCCAAGCAGGACGTTACCAGACGTCATCAGAATCCTGGGGAAATCAGAACAGCAGAAAGATCCCCCATACCACTTGGCAGGAGGCTACGGATGACCAGCTGAACCCAATGGCAAGCCAACACTTGGTCGTCAGCCATCTGTATTCATGTCAAAGAGACCTGTCCTACGTTGCTAATCCCATAAAGCTAAATTCTTGCTCATCGAAGCCTAGTAACAGCTTGTGAATGCTCCTTCTAAGTTTTTAAGAAAGTCTGGCTATACATCTTATATGAGTGGTTTTAGCATAGATTGTTCTCTGTATTATGGACTAAGTGACCCAACTCTTTCAGAAGTGCTGCAAAGCCTTCTAAATTGGCTGCATCTCTGCTGAACTCAATACCAGCAGGCATAAAACGATGTTGTGTTTAGTATTAAAATCTGCATTTTTACCCATCCCACTGCTTTTAAATAATGTTGTGCACTGCTAGATTGTCAGTTTTAGACCAGATGGAGAAAGGCAGAGTGAACACAATCGAACACATACTTTTGATGATCGACACTGGTTCATTAGATCAATGTACTGGTTTCTTCCTATGCCAAGAAGTCTTAGACCTGAAAAAAATTAAATTAGACTTGTAAAACTGTTCTGGGACACAGGAATATAATGTACTAACGCTGTTTCCATCTTTTGCTCTTATGAATAAATAGGAATCTTTTCCCAAAAAACACTAGAAACAACATTAAAATACATTCACTTGCAAATATTTCACAAGTTCCCTCAACTGTATTACAAGGCTACAAATAAGCCATACCTATCAAACTCATCATAAATTTTCAGCACCTAGTCTTGGTAATAAACTTCACCCCCATGATTCAGAAGGATGCCTAGAAACTTAATCTGACTGGCACTCCTGTATAGAACAGTATCGGATTCTACAAGAGAACTGCAGAAGTCTTTCACAGTTTTAAAATGTCAAGCAATAAAGACTGTCCTAGAAATATGGACTTGGAATCCAGAATCTGCATTTATTGCAATGGAACACCCACCCACAGGTATTTGCAGTAGCAGACAGAAATGCCAGTAAATATTAAGAACATAAGAACGTAAGAGAAGCCATGTTGGATCAGGCCAATGGCCCATCCAGTCCAACACTCTGTGTCACACAGTGGCCAAAACCCAGGTGGAAGAAAGCAATACAGGCAGCAGTCTTTGACAAGACCAGCAGAAGTTAATACTGGCATTAATCCTACCACTATCCTTCACTGAGCAAAGTTTGTAAACACCTACAATTTCCCACAGTAGCATCCAAAGTTAGCCTTCCTCCAACTAAGGAGGCTTTCTTCAATGGATGAACTACTTGACTTGTTAAGCAGAAGGACATTCCTCCAGCCTAAGGAGGAACCGTCTCTTCTTCCAGGTAGAATTTCGTAGTGGTCAAAAATTCAGAAAACTGAATGTCCTTCTTGGTGAATTAAGAAGTTATTCTACATAGCTAGCATTTGCTTCAATAGCTGCTGCACAGAGACCTTCCAGACATACAAAGCCTGTGACCTACAATTGACTGCCCTGCTCCACATATCTACACTAACTGATACAGGCATGAATAACAGGGCTTTTTTGGCTTTGGCCCCAAGACCTTGGAACATCTTGCTGTAAAAAATCCACCTTGTCCCCTAATTTTTGACATTCTAGAGATCCTCTGAAACAGTGTTATTCCACAGAATCCCCTGAAATGGTGTTGATCTTGCTGACTTCTTCTTTGACCTTTACCGCTGCCTGAATTGTGAACTTACTGGCATTTCTGTCTACTAATGCAGGTGCCTGTGGTTGGTGGTTTTTTTGTTTTTTTTTTGGGGGGGGGTACTTTCAAATATATAGGGTTGGATCCATCTGTGCTAGAGTATCTTATTAGAATGGTGGGGTAGATATAATCCAAATAAATATATTTGCCAAAAGTCAATGTGTTGGTCTGTAATGTGCAGAGATTGGACTAAATGACCTTTGAAGATCTTTCCAGCTCAATATCTCTATGTAGGCATATTATTGTCGCTTATATTTTGGAAAAATTATTCAAAAGATGTAAACTTGACTTGTGGAGTGCTGCGTTATTTCTTCAGTCGTTTCCATGTTTAGTTCTCAAGAGTTTTCCTCTCACTTGCTTTTAAACACCATGCATTTTACCCTATCTCAAAAGTCATATTAACAAGTATAGTGACTTCAAAACTCTCACACAGGTGTACTTTTGAAACTAAGTAGGAAACTAGGAAGGTGTTTTATTTAATAGACATGTATTCAGCTTGTAGGGAAAAAAATCACACACCTACAGTCTGCAGCAGTGAAATTGGGCAACGAATCATAGCTTTTTTCACTGTTCATTATGTCCTTTATAAAGAAAGAGGGGGAAAGTTACATTGCTATATATACATTTTGAAGGTATTTTATACTGAATCAGTCCATTGGTCCATACAGATCAGTACTATCTGCTTTGACTGCCAGTGGTCATCCAGGGTCTCAGATAAAGGTCTTTCTTAATAAGGCTGCTTTCACTTGGATGTTCTGCATGCCAAACATATGTTCCGCCACTGAACCACAGCCCCTACCCTCTTCCAATCACTGCAGCCCCTTATTTCATAAGCACACAGTGATTTTTTTACGTCAGTAAAAACACAGAACTATTTTTGCACCTGACATCTAGTTCCTCAGAGGCTTTTTTCCTGTTTAAATCTCTATACATTTCTGCTATTAATTGATATTTCCTCAGCCAAATGCAGAACCTAGAGTTAGAAGCACACCTGTTAACAAAAAAATAACACTGACTTTAGAGAGCAGCTTGATCTAGAAGTGTGCATCAGATATCACTTTAATTTCATATGAAGGAGGCAATCTGCACAGGCAAGTCATGCATACTGTGGAGTCACTCCCCCCAATAAAATGCATAGGGGTGGAGGAGAATAAAAGAGTAACTGTGGAGCTCCATGAGCACCTCGGGCCATCAGACTCAGATGGAGAGTCACAGGCTGTAAAACGGGGTGACCCTAACAATCTTCATGCTACATATTTGAAAGCTATTCTGTATGATTTCTTATTCTTCACCTGGCCCTTGGTCCAAGGAAGTCTACATAGGTCCTTCGCTATCTCATCATCCTCAGAAATACACTGCACCGTATAATAAAGAGAGCGGTAGACTGGTCAAAGGCCACTCAGCGAGCTTCATACCTTCACTGGGATCGGAACCCAGGTCTCCCTAAACCACGTTTGGCATGCTAATCACCCCACCCCACCCAGGGAGTCCTCTAAATTAAGGACTACACTAAATATTGTCACTCATATTAGATGCCACAGCACTTGGAACAGCTAACACCAGCTATACTATGGCAAAACATAAGAAAGCAGGGAAGGACTGAAGACTTTTTGGATATAATGAAAGAGACCAATTTTTCAACCAACGAACAGGCATAAGTCTAGCCTGAAGCAACCCATAGGACAGAAACAGCCTACGATAGAAACGCATATGGGGAGTGAGAGACGGAGAGGAATTGCTACCTTGAAGCACCTTACAGGTAGAGTGGAATACAAGCATGGCAGTAAATAACCACCGACACCCTCCTTTGCAAAATGATTTTGTAGCAACTACTGTGGCGCACAAGTCACTGTATGCTCTGTTGCATTAATGCATATATCCACATGATGGAAAGCATCATTTAAAAAAACATTGCTGTCTATTCACAGCTAACTTCTGGCGATTCCTAGAGGTTTCGTGGCAAGAGAGGATCAGAGGTGGTTTGCTATTGCCTGCTTCTGTGTAGCAACTTTGGACTTCCCTGCCGATCTCCCATCCAAATACTAACTGGGGCCAGAGCCTGCTTAGCACCTGAGATCTGGTGAGATCGGGCTAGCCTGGGCTACACAGGCCAGGGCAAGCACAGATTACTTATTCTAATTAATGGAACTCAGTAGCAAAACATCATTTAAAAACATACTGGGGACTAACTGCAGTTATAGGTCGATGTATTCTACACCACATTCAACAACATCCTTCCCACCGGATGAAACGCGAGTATTTTTTACCACTTCCATCAGTTACACTTGAAGGATAATTTGGCTGCGAGCCCAAACTGCAACTATCTGTGCAGCCGCAGGGAGACTGTCTTTCTTGTGTCTTATTACCAGCAGCAGCTTGGCAAAAAGCTAACAATAACAGACACATGACTCCGGCTGACAGGCATTATGTTCCATCGCAGTGGCATGAACTGCCTCGCGAGAGTCAATGTGCCGTGTTTCAGTATTTTTCTTCACACTCACCTCCATTATTCCTGTGTAGTATGAAAAGGGCGTTATCCTCAGGCCTTTCACCATGATATCAGACAAGTGGTAGGGGTATAATATGAGATGATCTCTACTATATTTTAACAGTTCCTCATAGTACCTGCGTTCATCTTTCTTGACGTGCTTAACTGGAAAAGAAGAGACCTATTAGAATGCTGCACTGTAATTTGCTTAGAATGTTTAGATTTTTGCGGGAAGCCAGCCAAAGCTTGGCAAGGCCCCAGTGCAAACAAAGTCCATTTGCAGAGGGAGGGATCTGGTGCATTCTCCATGTATCAGCATTGGCCTATCAAGATCAGTGTTGGGCCATCAAGAGCAGTGTGGTCTACTTTGGCCCCGGTCACACAACAAATTTGCCACGGGAGAACCACGGATGCCAGGCGGATTATCCATGCGCGATCACACCACCACATCTGGCAAGCGTAGCGCACCCGTGGTTTTCCGCTGAAAACCCGCAGTTAAAAACTACCTGCTAACAAGTACTAGCAACTGGTTTGCCACGGGCTGCTGACGGATGTGGTTGGTGTGATCGCGCCGGCGCGCGGCTCTTCCCTCCGGCCGTCATCTTTGCTGCGGGCGCCGACTGCCGAAACCCCGCTGCACCACCGTCGTGTCTGATCGCTTAATCGCGGAGCAAACTGCGACGGCGCAAATAGCCACGCCTTCCCCCTGCGTTATCCGGCCCATGTGACCGGGGCCTCAGATTGTCAGTGGCTCTCCAGGATCTCAGGCAAGGGCCTTTCATGTCATCCCCCTACCCGGTCTTTTCAACTGTAGATGTTGGGGATTGAAGCTGGGACTGTCTGTGTTCAAAGCCGAGGCTCTTCCACTGAGCCACAGGCTCTCCCCATCCAGCATCTAGTTTTACACAGAAGCCAAACTATTTGCCTCTGGAGACCAACAAACAGGTCACAAAGGCTTTCCCTTGATGCTGCTTCCTAACACTGGTACTCGTTCTGAGGTTTACGACTTCTAAATCTGATTTCCCACTGTAATTATTTTTAAATGTATGCACCTTACTGAAGTTCAAGGTAGCTTACGAATGCCAGCGTCACATGCACTTTCTGGGCACAGTTCTAGTGGAGCACAACAGTTCTCCATTCCTCTTTCCCCTTGTTGTTCACATAAGCCAGCCCATTTTGTAAGCTCTCTTTAAAATTGTGTGGAGGATGTACCCATATGCATTTGTTAAGGCAAGCAGCGTTCATTTTCAAAAATGTTCTCCTGGCCTTAATTTTTTATTTCTGTACTCACCTAAGTTATTCCGGTACCGTAGTTGATTGCGGATACTATAGAGTACAACCTGCTTTTCATATTCTCGCTGCGAGTTTCCAAGACCCTATGGAACAAAACACACTAGTTTGGTCAAATTGCAGAAAACGGCATACAATGCACGCCACTAGGAAGTTTTTAAAAAACAGATTTAACTCCCTGATGCTGGACATTGGATCCACAAGCATCACTTATCTTTATGGTATTTGCTTCCAAACTAAATTAGTGTGTTTAGGACTGCAACCTTGCTATTACAAAAGGCTAATGGACCAAACACATGATACAAAACTTGAAAGAAGTTTAAAAGTAGTTTACCTAACAACTGCCAGGTAACTTTACAGTCTACCTGAAAACTGAACTAAAAGGTAACAGAAGAGCTTCAATTAGCTGCCTGGCCTTAGATCCAGGATGAAATTAATCCAGTGTGGTTTACAATGATATAAACAGTGCTTTCTTGCTTCTATGGATAATTAAGCCAAGTCTACCTAGCACTTCTCCAACTAACTACTACACAGGGTTATTATCTTTTGTTCACTTCACTACAGCACTCATGATCAGCAAAGATGCTATTTCCTGATTAGACACAGTTGCTTTTCATATATAAGAACACAAGCTTATTATATGTAGCATTAACATTACATGCTTTTCATTTACAATGACCTTCTCCATTGCAGACCCAGGTCTGAAAATCCACTGCAAAAAAATCTCTCATATCTACACCAACTTTGTGCATACCCCCAACTGTATTTGCTGCCTAAGTATCTTGATTTTAATATACAACTGATAGAAGTGAGGAAAAAGAACACGATTTCATGGGTACCACAGTGGGGACCCTGGCAATATTTCATGCACTTAAACACCTTCTTAACCCAGTATATTTATGCATTTACTATACCTCCTCTTTCTCTACCACGGCGACACAACAAAACTGACAGTGCTCTCTTCTCCATTTTATCTTCACAACAACCTTGAAAAGTAGGTTAGAGTGTGACAGGCCCAAGGTCACCCAACATACTTCCATGACACAGTGAGGAGCATGTGACGGAGGCAGAAAGAGAGGTGGGAAATCACGATCTGTTCCTCTTCAAACAGTGTGAAAGGGAGATACAGGTGACCAGCAAACTCACAATGACTTTCAAACTGTAGGACACACCCCCTTGGGAGCTATGCATCATCTGTGGGGGAAGGGGAAAAGTCCAGAAAGGATAGGATTGCGAGGCAGATGTGCTTTTCTTACTTGTGAAGCCAGGCCTAGGTAGAATCAGTGCTCCCTGGTATAGCAGAAATTTAGTGTTCCCAGACTGGACTTCCAAAAGTCAACGCATCTTGGCCCCATTAATCCCAGTGGGATCCCATACAACCTGTATGTTGCTTTAGGAAGGGGAAGAAGGGAGAGCATCACGAAAGGGGGAGTGGGGCACAAGTCAACAGTGAAGACATGAAGCCAAACCCCAGTAACTGCAGTTAAAAGGATCTCAAGTAGCAAAGTTGGGAAAGAAGCTTTTCCAGAGACCTTAGAGATCACCAGACTGTCAGAGTAGACAACAGTAGGTTCAATGAATGATGGTGTGGTTGGTGTAAGAGACACCTCAGTTAACTTCAAGGAGCCTTACAGACTGACAACCTTTTAATTCCAGCATAGGCTTTTGTGGGTTGTGCATTTTGTCCTATGCATCCAATAGTTCCATCTCACTAGGCATCAACAGACTATTTATATTTAGTACCTTTTTTAATCTCACTTTTCCTCCAAGCTCAGGGTGGCATGCTCAGTTTGCCTTTCCTCCATTTTAACCTCACAACAACCCTGTGCAGGATGTTCAGCTAAGGGAAAGTGATTAGCCCAAGGTCACCCAAAAAGAGAAGGAAGGAAGGTTCAGGCTGAATTAGCTCTGGTTGAGCTTTTCCTCCTGCTGTTACAAGTATTTGGACTGAACAATGTGAGTCTTTCCCCACGAGCTGGTGGCTTTGTGTGAGTTGGTGAATCCAGGAAACCCCCCCACCCCCCCACTGCAGATGTATTTCTTCTGTCTAAAGGTATAGATAGGAACTCTCAGTCTGGGGCAAGTGATGCTCTGTATTCTTGGTGTCGTGTGTGTGTGTGTGGGTCAACAGTGGGAGGGCTTCTAATGTCCTGGCCCCATTGCTGGACCTCTTGATGGCACCTGGTATTTTTGGCCACTGTGTGACAGAGTGTTGGACTGGATGGGCCACTGGCCTGATCCAACATTGGCTTCTCTTATGTTATTATGGAATCAACAAGCGTTTCAGGGTACAAGCTGCCAAGAGTCAAAGCTCATATTCTGAAACTCTTGCTGGTCTCTAAGGTACTATTGGATTCGAATCTAACATTGAGACACTTGTTAAGTCTCCAAGTTGCTCCAACATCCCTGTTGTTCTCACAGTGCTGCTTCTCCACCTCTCCATCAGCACATAACTGACATGCAAGGGAACCTCCTAGTCACCCACCTGGCTGGCCAGTAAAGTAGCACAAGTTTAGATTATAAGAGAGAGGGAGGGAAAAAATAATTCGTAAAGTTTGAGAAACACGCACTCAGTGCGGGACGGGGTGGGGAGGCAGCAGCAAGAAGCTCCACCTGGGAAAAGAGGAACAGAAACTGCCCTTAGGGGGCCAACAAGAGAAACCTGACTACGGGACGCCACAGGGGTCAACACCTGTCTCACCACATGGGGGGGAAGGCGCGTTGTTTACAGGCGCCGGGAAGGGTCAATCAGCCACTCAGTACCTGTTTGACGCTGGCGGGGAGGCGGGCCCAAGGGTAGTTGTGGCGAATATGAAACTCCACGTCCACATTCATGGCAGGGACCCCGGGATGGGGGCAGGCGGGGGGCGTGGAGGAGGCAGCGACGGTTGGTGGGGCCCCCTCCTCGCGCGCCTCACAGCCTCAGCCCCGCCCACAGTCGCCGCGCGGACCTGCACGACGCAACAGCCGCGGCAGCCCCAAAGCTGGACTTCGCTCACCTCCCTTTCCCCTCACGGACCACTTCCGCGTTGGGGCCGCTGGAGGCCCCGCCCCCTCTCTGCGAGGTCACTTCCGGCTCCTTGGTTTGGAGATAAGGAGGGCGGCGGGGGGATATAAACAGGGGGGGGAGTTTATTGAAGATTTACTGTGGACGTTATGAGGAAAGGTGGCTGGGATTGGACTGTGGCGTTTATATCAGAAGTCATTTTAAAAAGGGAGGTTAACATTTTTAAAAATTACACCGGCTCTTTTATCGTCACGGGTCTGTCAGTTTTCTGGCTCCGCGGCGTGGAAACTACAAATCCCATGATGCTTTGTGGAGGACGTCTTGTTTAGCTTGTGACGCAAGGACGAATAATAATAGCGCAGAGTTTCAAGGGGGGTGTTGGACAGGCTAGGAAAGCATTTTGGAGGGAGGAGGTGGTTTGGTTCTCCTATGAACTAGTATTCCTCGGAAGCTGAAAATGACTACATGGAGGCTCTTGTACTTTGGTCACATTATGAGAAGGTGTCACTACTGGCAAAACAAAGCAAGGAAAAATCGAAGGCGGTAGAAAAACAGGAAGACCCAACACGAGACAGATTGGCTCGATCAAAGGAGTCACAACCATCAGTTTGCAAGATCTGAGCAAGGCTGTAAATGAGAGGACGTTTTGGAGGACACTAATTCATAGGGTCACCATAGGGTTGCCAGTTGCACTGTTGGGTGGATGGATTCCTCAATTTGTGGGCTCCTGCTGGAGGCAATCCCCCCCCCCCCCCCCTAACCGATGTTCTCTATGGTGTAAGTCACCTAGAAGCAGCATTGGCACATGAGCGATCTCAGGTGGTGGCACTCTGGCTTTTGGGCAAAACTCTATGGTTTGATGCTGATTTTACCATAGAGTTTTGCCCAAAAGCCAGAGTGTCGCCCCGATGTTGAAGATGTGCTGACTTCATTTCTGGGTGATGCAGGCACACCACATGTGACATCAGTGTTTTCAGGGTATGGGGAGGTGATGTCACTTCCCACTCCAATATCCTCGCCATCCTCCCACTGGTTGGTGAAAGGGACCTGGCAACCTTAGGTCACCATGAGTTAGAAGCTACTTGAGGAGGCTTAAAACGCACACATGGTTATACCTTGTAACCTATAAAATTAGCTCATTCAAAAAAAAGGGTTTTTTTTTGTTGTTCAGTCACACAGTCGAGTCTGACTCTTTGCGACCCCATGGACCAGCTCCCGCCAGGCCCTCCTGTCTTCCGCCGTCCTCTGAAGTTTGCTCAACTCCATGTTCGTTGCATCTATGACACTGTCTAACCATCTCATCCTTTGCCGTCCCCGTCTTCTTTGACCTTCAATCTTTCCCAGCATCAGAGTCTTCTCCTCCAGTGAGTGCTCCCTTCTCCTTTGGTGGCCAAAGTATTTGAGCTTCAGTTTCATTATCTGGCCTTCCAGGGAACAGTCAGGGTTGATTTCTTTTAGGATTGACTGATTTGATCTTCTTAGCTCATTCAAAAAAAAAAAAAAAGATGGACCCCCCTTTAATACCAGGCTTCTACCCATAGAGGTTTTTGTCCAAATACCAGAGTGTCACCCTGAAGTTGCTAGTGTGATTATGTCACTTCCTGGGCAACCCGGGCAATGTGGCAGGGCATTCTTTCTACTGGTAAGTCCCCCTGCTGGCCAGCTGATTTGTGGCTGGGGGGAAGGCCTGGTGGAAGGGCACTCCCTCCCTCCACTGGGGAGTCTGGCAACTCTAGGTCATAAAAGTACCTGGTCTTGGTTGGCCAACAGCATTGCTTTTTCTGTGAGGTTTGGAGTTTTCTTTTCAGCCTGCAGGTGGCAGGCATTCACTATTCCAATTTAGATTGCAGTCAAGTGATCACATTCCACATGATTCCTTCTGAGGAAATTGACATTGCTACCTACACTTAATCTTACAGTTGTCCCTGCCCCATGGGTGAATTTTAGCACCATTTATGTTCAAGATTTATGTCTCAGGCAAGGGGGGGGGGGTTGGTGTAGTAGTTAGACTGTCAAACTATGATCTGGAAGAAGCCAGTTTGAGTTTCTACTGCCCCATGGTAGCTTGCTGGGTGGGTGACCTTGGACCATTCACATGCTCTCAGCGTAACCTACTTCATGGGCTTGTCATGAAGATAAAATGGAGTAGAAGAGAATAATATAAGCTGCTTTTGGCCCCTATTGGGGAGAAAAGTGGGGTATAAATATTTAATAAACTTTGGCCCCGGTCACACGGGCCAGATATCGCGGGGGGGGGGGGGGGGGGGGGCATTCAGTTCAAAGAACGAGTTCAGACGCGCCGGCGGCACACCATGGGTCCTTGGCGCCAGCGGGTAAACGGACCAGAGGGGAAAGCCACATGCCAGCGCGATCACATCACGGGCGTCTGGAGGCAGCCCGTGGCAAATGTTTACTAGTACCTTGGAGGTACTAGTTTTTTAACACGCATTGTCGGTGGTAAGCCACGGGTGCGCTCCACTTCCCAGATGTTGGGGTGTGATCGCACCCGGATAATCCGCCCACCATCCGCGCCTCTCCCGCGGCAACTTTGCCGTGTGACCAGGGCCATAAATAGCTTTTTGAATAATACTTTGTTATGTATTGAGCCTTTCCTCTAGCTGTACCTAGAACGGGCTGAGCTTGCGTCTCTAGAACCAATAGATAAGCAGTGTAATGTAAATAGCCTGTCACTTGGAGTGTGTGTGTGTTGGGTGTGGTGTTTTGCATGCTTACAAGCAGGGCTCAAGCCCTGCTAGCTTGTCTTGTAGTTTGCTGAAATCACTTAGTAAACCAGAGCTGATCACTGCAGTGCGTCTAGAACCCAGTATCTAACACTTCACAAAGCCTCAGCCTCATTAAAAAAATCTCAGTGAAATATCCCCTACCAAATACTGGCCACTCGTTGGTTACCAACAGCCCGCACAAATACAGTCATGCAGTCTTGGCAAGTCTTCAGATGGGAAAGCACATCTTTGGAACACCTTCTGCAGAAGTCTTTTATACATGCATTTTCTGTATAAACTTGATGCATGAGTAATACAATCAAGAGTATGCTTTTGTCCAGAGTTGGGGGGGGGCCCTTCACCCCCAGTTTGCATATCGGAGATGGTACCCACCGACCCTGGGGAGGCAGAGAGGACCAGGACCAGCCCCAACCTCCCCCAGGCAGCGTGGTCAGAGAATCTGACTGACAATGAACGTGAGTTCTAAATAAAACGGACTTTAAAAAAAAAGCGGATCCCCAGTAGGATGAAAATGTATTACAAATGTTGAATTTGAGTGATGATATCTTAAATAAAAATTGTTTTTTTTTAAAAAAAGCGGATCCCCCCCCCCCCGTGCGGGAAGAAGCGGATGCAAAGAGGGACGCCTCTTATGCAATGGCGCAAAGGGGGAAAGAGGGGAGGAAAGTAGTGTGTGTGTTGTGAGAGACTTACTTGATTTTTGACATCGTGAGCGAGTTTCTTGAGTCGGGAGAGAGCGGTGGGAAGTGTAAACAAATCAGAAAAATAGCGACCCAGCGTGCAAAGTTAAAAATGAAACTGCCGGAAGAGGGTGCAGACGTCATTAAACTACTAGTGGATATGCTGAAGCCGGTGATGGAACAACTCGATGGTATTAACCAGCAACTGACTGTGATGAATAAGAACTTTGCATCTCAGCAGCTCCAGCTGAATGAAACGGAAAAGAAAGTGGAGCAGGCTAATGAGAAAATTCAAGAGATGGACACCACAAGTAAGAAGTTGAAGAAAAGACTGGGAGAGGTGGAAACAAAACAAAATCTTCAAGGAAACCGTGTACTGCAACTACAGATGGAAAAAGGCAATATGATTCTCAGGTTCCAGGGAGTTCCTGAAGCAGCAAAAGAGGACCTGAGGAGTTTGCTTAGCAAGATCATCGCTCCAGTGTGTCAGCTAGCTGCCATTGTATCTGATGTTACCTGCTATGCATGTCTGGTGCTCTTCCCCCCCCTCCCGGGTTTCTGTAGCTTCATTATGCTTCCCTGTATTTTGCGGAACTGGCCAAGGTCATGCAGCTGGTGGTGCAGCTGGTGGTGGGAGTAGGAGCTTCGCTAAGCTTGTTATGGTTATCGACCCTGTGAACTAAACCTGTGTTGATGGTACTGAACTGTTACGTTCCCATGGAATAGGCGCGCGTTTACGAGTTCTATTCCCGCCAGCGGGAAATGGCCTCATTGGCCCAACATGGTTCAAATCCCTTTATTATGCTATACCTGTGTATTGGTAGTCATTCCTAACAATGTCCTTGTTCCTGTCTGAACCATCGCTTTGAAATAAACCTTGCTTTGAATCAAACGTGGAGTTATTTCGAATGCCTGGGGATCCAACATTTTGTTAGGAATCCACCTTTCTCTATCATCCCAAATCTGACGGCAGTCATGAGTGGGAAGGAGGAGAAAACACCTATCACGGAGGTAACTCCGGTTACGTCCGCTTCTCTAGTCACGACGGCCACCGAAACGCCGGTGACTACATCGGGACTAAC
>NW_015161430.1:397412-400200 GCF_001447785.1 Gekko japonicus
GGCTTGAGGTCCCAACCCTCCACCCTCCCTCGATCAGCCTGAGTTTTGTATGCCTGCTTGGCAGCATTCAAAGTACTACATAACAATGGCCAAGCCTCCTGTAAAGACTTACACCACGAGCCTGCATCCGTACGCTGCAGAGGCGTACCCCCCCCAGGAATGGCAAACGGTGCTGTCATATCCTAGAGCCGCTTTGAAAGGAGACGTGTCAATGGAGTTATGTAACGTGTTATTGTAACAATATTCTGCCAATGGTAGCAGGTCACACCAGTCATCCTGTTGATAATTTGTAAAACAGCGTAAATATTGTTCAAGTGTCTGATTAACCCTTTCGGTTTGGCCGTCGGTTTCCGGGTGGTAAGCGCTGCTCAAACCCTGTTCCACCCCCATAATTTTCATTAATTCCCTCCAAAACTTAGAAACAAATTGTGTACCACGGTCGGAGATCACTTTAGCTGGTAAAAGATGGATCTAATCTTTTACCAGCTAAAGTGATCTCTGACCTGTGGTGCACATTTGTTCTAAAAAAAAGTTAAAAAAAAAGAAAAGAAGAAAAAAAAAGAGAGAAAATTATTAGGGTCTTTTTTAATAGACCTATATATATACTTTTTTCTAATAATAGGCTCTACAGCGGATGAACTAGTAAAAGACATGGAGGTAGCCTATAGGGCATACTCCAATTATATTTTTTTTAAAATAGGCTACCTGGAGAAATTGTGGTCAGATTCTCAAGAAGACAGACCAGAGATGCTATTCTAAAAGCAACATCAGCAACTCCACTGAAAATGGGAAATGTAATGATCAAGACGCTAAAAGACATTCCATTTGAAATTCGGCAAAAGAGGAAAAATTATAAAGATTTGATTGCTTTTCTTCATACTAATGGAATAACATACAGGTGGGCGATTCCGGAGGGTGTCATCTTTAAGATCAATGATAAAAGAGAGAAGATAGATTCCATTTTCAAGGTTAAAGAGTTTTTGCGGCATCAGCTTGGAACAGAGGAAGAGTCTAAGGAGCTAGAAACGAAATCCAGTGACTCTGCTACCTCTGGAATGGAAGAAGTCTCTGCTACAGAAACGGGTGCTGGACCTGCCAAAGTTGTCTACGATTTTAAAGACAGAAGCTGAAGTAAAGGCAGAAGGACTGGGAAACTGGCCTTTTGAAGCAAAGAACACGATGATGATCAGAAAGTTCTCTCATAACAACTAACATAATAACATAGAAACATGGAAGATGAGCAGGAACTCTACAAGTATATTGTGATACTAACACTTGTGGTACTAACATTTTCACTAACAGGAATAAGATCTCCTCCTCTTGGGTTTTTAGTTTAGTGTGGTTATCTTTCCTTTATCCCTAGTTGTAGCTCCCCTTCCTAATTTTCTTTGTAGTTTGTAGTTTAATACAAAATAAAAAAATATCCCTTCGGGGTTTAAAAAAAAATATCTCCAAATAAACAAAGTTTGGATCCAGTGGCCAACAAAGGTACCACTGGACAAATTTTGTTGTATTGCTCCAGACCAATATGGTTACCCGCCTGGGTATATATCCAGATAGTCAACTTTCATGTTTCCATGTGATTATTTCTGATACCGAGCCACAGATAATAGGGTTGGGGGGTTTTGTGGGGTTTTTTTTTGGGGGGGAGGGGAAGATGCATGATCTATCTTCTATGAATCCTCTTTATTATTTTTTTGCATTGTTTAACATATCACGTTTAATACTTATGCCTTGTTTCAGATTTCTGCAGTCCTGTTATGTGGTTGATTCATCTTATTGATTATATAGCCATATATTCTGCCTTGAGTCTCAGGGAGAAAGGAAGACAATAAATGAATGAATATGGAACTCTTTTTAAAATTCGAATGAGTTAGTCACCGGTATCTCTGGCTGAATGTGTAGTGTATTCAAAGCTGCCTTGAATGCATGACATGTTGTGAAACATCTAACTGAACTGTAATGTTAAGCTTCATCCTGGGCTAGGATTCAAATCCATCCAATAGTATTGCTAGCCCAGGAAGTAACAAGCCAATCACTTCAAGCAAGCTCCCTGAGCGGGAACTAATGTGATCGGACCTTATCTCTGCAACCTCATAGGTTGATATTGGGACAGGGTAAAAGCCGGAACGGCCCGGAACGGCCCGGAACGGCCCGGAACGGGCATTAAACACACAATAGTACCGCAAAAAACAGTGGCATGCATTACAGGCGCTCCAGAACAATATTCTAGAAGTGGAAAACCAGAACTCTCACTCTTTTATTAACCCTTTCTGGGCCAAAATGCCTCCGGAACGGCCTGGAACGGCCCGGAACGGGCACTAAACACACAATAGTAACACAAAAAACAGGGGCATGCATTACAGGCACTCCAGAACAGTATTCTAGAAGTGGAAAACCAGAACTCTCTCTCTTTTATTAACCCTTTCTAGGCCAAAATGCCTCCAGAACACCCCGGAACGGCCCGGAACGGGCATTAAACACACAGTAGTACCGCAAAAAACAGTGGCATGCATTACAGGCGCTCCAGAACAATATTCTAGAAGTGGAAAACCAGAACTCTCACTCTTTTATTAACCCTTTCTGGGCCAAAATGCCTCCGGAACGGCCTGGAACGGCCCGGAACGGGCACTAAACACACAATAGTAACAGGAACGGGCATTAAACACACAGTAGTACCGCAAAAAACAGTGGCATGCATTACAGGCACTCCAGAACAGTATTCTAGAGGTGGAAAACCGGAACTCTCACTCTTTTATTAACCCTTTCTAGGCCAAAATGCCTCCGG
>NW_015161430.1:400380-400544 GCF_001447785.1 Gekko japonicus
ATAGTACCACAAAAAACAGTGGCATGCATTGCAGGCACTCCAGAACAGTATTCTAGAGGTGGGAAACCGGAACTCTCTTTTATTAACCCTTTCTAGGCCAAAATGCCTCCGGAACACCCCGGAACGGCCCAAAACGGCCCGGAACGGGCATTAAACACACAATA
>NW_015161430.1:404429-408352 GCF_001447785.1 Gekko japonicus
CTAGAATACTGTTCTGGAGTGCCTGCAATGCATGCCACTGTTTTTTGCAGTACTACTGTGTGTTTAATGCCCGTTCCGGGCCGTTCCGGACCGTTCTTGGGTGTTCCGGAGGCATTTTGGCCGAGAAAGGGTTAATAAAAGAGTGAGAGTTCCGGTTTCCCACTTCTAGAATACTGTTCTGGAGTACCTGTAATGGATGCCACTGTTTTTTGCGGTACTATTGTCTGTTTAATGCCCGTTCCGGGCCGTTCCGGGCCGTTCCGGGCCGTTACGGACCGTTCTTGGGTGTTCCGGAGGCATTTTGGCCTAGAAAGGGTTAATAAAAGTGTGAGAGTTCCAGTTTCCCACCTCTAGAATCCTGTTCTGGGGTGCCTGTAATGCATGCCACTGTTTTTTGCGGTATTACTGTGTGTTTAATGCCCGTTCCGGGCCGTTCGGACCGTTCTTGGGTGTTCCGGAGGCATTTTGGCCTAGAAAGGGTTAATAAAAGTGTGAGAGTTCCAGTTTCCCACCTCTAGAATCCTGTTCTGGGGTGCCTGTAATGCATGCCACTGTTTTTTGCGGTATTACTGTGTGTTTAATGCCCGTTCCGGGCCGTTCGGACCGTTCTTGGGTGTTCCGGAGGCATTTTGGCCTAGAAAGGGTTAATAAAAGAGTGAGAGTTCCGGTTTTCCACCTCTAGAATACTGTTCTGGAGTGCCTGTAATGCATGCCACTGTTTTTTGCAGTGCTACTGTGTGTTTAATGTCCGTTCCGGGCCGTTCCGGGGTGTTGTGGAGACATTTTGGCCTAGAAAGGGTTAAGAAAAGAGTGAGAGTTCTGGTATTCCACTTCTAGAATACTGTTCTGGAGGGCCTGTAATGCATGCCACTGTTTTTTGCATTACTATTGTGTGTTTAATGCCCGTTCCGGGCCGTTCCGGCTTTTACCCTGTCCCGTTGATATTTGTACAGTGGGTGTGGCTACATTAGCCGGGAATGTTTAAAAGCAGGACAGCTGCAATGTAAAGGCTGTTCTGGCTATCAGATGTTGATCCGTGTTGAAGTTGTGTTCGAGTTGAAGAATAAAGTTGTGTTCTTGCTGAATCACTCTCCGACTGCTTTGTTAAGCGAGCGACTTAACAAAATGTTGTCTGCTGTGTCTGGCAACGCCTCTCCAGGCTTAAATGTTCTCTTCTAATACCTTTAACCAAGATCCTTTAACTGGAGATGCCTGATGTTAGATCACACTAACAAGGACTCGGAGAGTGATTTCAGCAAGTGATTCAGCTTTAATGAAGGAATAAACAAGCACTCAAACGCAGTTAATAACCAGAACAAAGAACATTGGGAGCTAGGCTCCTTTTAAACATTCCCGGGCTAACATAGCCACGCCTATTTACATATAACAACCAATAAGATTGTGTAGTTAAAGACCAATGAGAGTCTTTCCCTCTCTGGAGCCTGTACAGTTCCTGATTGGTCGCTGTTAGAGGGCGACCAATGATAATGCAGTTCAGAGGAGCCTTCATCCGGCTCAAGCTTTACATGGGGAGTGAATGAGGCGATTCATGTAAGCGATTTCCAATACATAACACCTGAGATCTTCTGCATGCAAAGCACGTGTTCCTCCAATGAGCAACTGTCCCCTTCCGTCTCTTAAAGGGGGAGACTAATATTATACTTGCAGCTATGACAAATGGGGTACAAACAGGCTTGTGTATCCACTGCGTCTGCACCCAAACAAAAAGCAGGAGTCCAAATAAGCTACGCAAATGAGGCAAGTGAGGCAAAGTAAACATCAAAGCCATTGCTCTTCAGCACAGCAGGATCTCTTTGGTCCCTCCCCATTTGTTTTTGAGCTTATCTTCACAGCCAGGGAGCAAGGCTGCTGAAATTTTGTGCCAGTAATAACACTGGCAGAATTTATATGCGTAGCTCTGAGAAACATAAAAGGTAAAGAGATGCTTGGCAAAAGCTTAGAGCTCCTACATCATAAGCAGAACATCCCAGGTTCAGTCCATGACAGTGCAGTTAAAAGGATCTCTGGTAAGAGGGCTGCAAACGACCTCAGTCCAAAGACGTTGACGGCTACCCTGGTCACAGACGACAATAACGTGCTTGGTGGAACTTCTGACTCTGACTCTGAAATGCAGTTTCATGTGTCCATGTGGCTGCATCATGATCCTGTGCATGTTTACTCAGAAGCAATTGAATTCTAGGACTCATTTCTCTCTTAATTGCACTAAGGATTTAACCTTTACACAAACATACCCGTGTGCTTTCTCCAGGAGGCAGAGAAACTCCCCCCACTATTCAATCTGTCTGGTCATCAGTGCCTGCAGCTTTATTTCCAGGTGATGAGCAGAGATGCTGTGACTTATCTGGCTAGAGCATGCAGAAGTTGATAGGTCAGCAGCAGGAACAGGCAGTTGACAGGTGGGGAGGGGTTTTTGGTTGAGAGTCGGTGTAGTACAGTGGTTAGAAAATCATCCCGGGAGCAAGAAGATTCAGGTTCAAATCCCCACTTGGGTTACCTTTGACAGACTGCAGTCAGCTTAACATCCCTTGCAGGGTCATTGGGAGGATTTAAAAAATTTCACTTTACTTGTAGCTTGCCTTTCTCTCTGTGATTGAAAAAAGATTACACAGCATGAGACAATGCAATTGAATGGCATGAGATGCAATGCAATAGGACTAGCATTACGAGAATTCAAGTTCTTCAAGTTTAGTTTATTGTCTTAGCCATTGGCCATAACAACACAAAATGAATCAAAGCACAACAGACATTATACATCAATAACTTGCAGTAAGTCCTAGACCCAGTCTTATCTTTTTTGCCGCCAGTGCAAACAAAGCCATTCTGCTAGTAACATGTGCATCAATATCAGAGAGCAAGAAAACGGTCAAATCCTGCTCTGAAATTCCATTATACAGAGGTACAATAGGATAAACAAACCTTTGCCTAAGTGATTCATGCCATGAACATCTCAGAATGTAATGCTCGACATCATCCACTTCACCCATACCACATAGGCATATTCTAGAGGCGGCAGGGGCACCCATAAAGCGGCCAATACAAACCATTGAGGATATGACGTGGAACCTTAGGGCAGTAAAAGCCCTTCTCAGCTCCAGAGTAGTTAGTTTCTCAAGATATACAGTCCTACAATGATCTCTTTTAAAGATCTTATACAAGCACCCACCCCCCCCCCCCCCCCGTGGGGGAGTCTTTTGTGTTTAAATGTATATCTGCCTCCCAATGGTATAAACGGAATCACGAGAATTAGAAACAAGGCAGAAAAAAATCGGGCATGATATTCATAAACAATGCAAAAAAAGTAGAATCACAAAAGTAGAAAACAATGCAGTAAAAGCAAGGCACTATATACAAGGAGCAGTGGAATAGACTAAAACCCTGTTCCCTTTATAAAAGTGCCCTCCATTCCATTACACTACAGCCTTATATCATTTCTAGGAATGCCCTTTTGCCACAAGTAGGCCACTCCACAAATCGGAGGCCACAACAGAGAAAACACATCTATGGGCAGCCGCTGTTATTACCGTTTGGAGGGCAGCACCTTCAGAAGACTTTGCTCAGATGAGCGAAACTGTCCATGATGGAACGTAGCAGGAGTGGGGGTTCTGCGGATATGAGGGTGCAAGGCCTTGCCCTGTGCTCTTTAGGAGAAGCACAAGATAAAAATGGACAGAGAAGCAGGTGGAAGAATGCAAGGATACAGCAATGGAGCAGAACGTTCGGGCATTAGCTCTAGCTTCTAATCTGGAGAATACGCAGTTATGGATGGTGAGTACGGTGAGTTAATACAATTATATGTATTTATGACATGGCTGCCTAGAGCCTCAGCCTAGCACCAGCAATATATTCTGTCCACTTCAGAGCCATCTTGTAGACTTGTAAGGAGGCTCCGCAGACAGCCATTT
>NW_015161430.1:408391-415868 GCF_001447785.1 Gekko japonicus
TGGCTGGTGCTGTAGACTGCTTAGAAGCATCAGCATAATTAACCAATTGTGCCGTGCCCTGAGTTGCTGAGCCCGGGGAGAGTTCCACAGGAAACTTCGATAGCAAACAGGTTTTGAGTAGACAGCAAGCAAGGTGGAGTCTCAGAACGGGGAGTATTAAGATTCATAGCCATAATTTCCAAAAGAACTCTCAGCAAACAACAACAAGCTACACTCTAAAATTCCAGTACAAAATAATCCTTAACAATTGTATTTAAATGAATATTAGAATCCGTGACTTGGAGTCAGAAAGGTTTGAACAGAATATCACTTGAACAGAATTCCCCTTCTTACTGCTGCCACCCCCCTGAAAGTTGCTCCTGAGAGTCGGGACCCTGAGGAACCATGAGGGTTATGGTACAGGGGCCATGACGGGGGCAGCCTAGTCTCCCGCTGCTGGGCTCCCACCGTGGAGCAGTGGGAGCAAAATAAAGAAAAAAAATTGGCATCATAACAACACTGTAATGTAACTTATTTATTTATTTATATTTATTTATTTATGTTTGAATTTATATCCCGCCCTACCCCGAAGGCTCAGGGCGGCTTACAGGGGCACTATGTGCCAAGATTGTAACAATAAAACACATAATATAAAACAATAAATTACAATAAAATACAGTAACAAGTTTACAATACAAGTTTACAAGTGTAACCAAGATGGGTAGATCTTAACCTCCATGGTAGCTTCTTGAAATCTTGTCATCCAAATCATGCCCGGACGCCTCGTCCCTCCAGTGGGATCCAGACAATCATGATGGCAATACGATAGGGCATAGGGGCTGTGGTGGAATAGTGGGTTACATACCTGGAAGTGATGTCATGGCATTGTAGTGACACTCTAGGAATCTCCTAAATTTCAAAGGGTCACTGCAATGCTGTGACCAATGCTCCCTTGTGGAGCCTTGTGAGCAAAAATTCTGCTTTGTGAGCTACTGGCATTAAAGTCGTGAGCAAGCAATTTGGCTGCTGCATAAATCAGTTTGCTCTGGAGCCATCCTTCCTGAGCTACGACAAAAATCTGTGAGCTGGAGGCTAAAAAAACTGTGAGCTAGCTCACACTAACTCAGCTTAGAGGGAACAATGTCAGTGACATCACTTCCAGGTATGTAACCAAAAGTGATGTTGCGGCATTTTGCACCAGCCCCGCCCCCATCTGTGACTGGAAGTGCGAACTGGTAGATATCAGGATCCCCACCACCTACACACATAAACACAAGTCCCTTCTGCTCAGACAAGAAGCTCTACGATCTGTTTCAAAACAGCTCCTCAAACTGGTTATAAACTGCTTCCGTCGTTTCGTAGAAAAAGAGCTAGGGGAACTCATTAGCATAACTCATTAGCTTATGCCACACCCCCTGACATCACCGGACGTGTGTCATAAGGCCACACGCCCTGCCCCCAATGGTCCTGGCCGCCGGCGCCGGCCTTGCAGCTCCACTGCCGAGCCCTATGAGGGGCCCGGCGGTGGACCTGCAAGGCTGGCGGGAGTGCAAGGAAGCCCCATGAAGGCCCTCCCTGGCCTCAGGCAGGCAGGGGTGGGGAGAGGCAGGGAGGAAGCAACTTACCCTCCCTCTTCTCCTGCCTCCTCCTGGCTGAATGAGGGCCGGAAGCGGGGGGCGGGGCTTCATCATGTGCCCCGCCCCCCGTACCTCACCCAGGGGAACTGCGATCCCCCGTGATCCCCCTCGAAATGACCTCTGCGTTAGATCAATTATAATGTGGTGGTACTTTGCCACCTTAGGCTTCTCTCCTAAATGCCAGCCTAAGGGTGCTCCTGGACATGGCTTTCTCCAGTAACTTCAAAACCCCAAACAAATTGGGAAGTAACCGATGGCAGAGTCTCCTCATATAGGGGTTTGGGGGAAAGTAGCAAGAGTTTCTAGATTCTGTGCTGGACAGACAAACCAGGAAGACTCCACTCAGCCGTGAAGCTCACTGGATGATTTTGGGCCAGTCACACCCTATTACCCTAATGTATCTTGTGGTGGTTGTTGTGAGGCTAAAATGGGGGAAAGAGAGATCATGTATGCTACCTTGGTCATCATGGGAAAGATAAACATATCTGGGTAGATGTTTCCACACAGGAGTCAGGATCAGCTCACCAACCATCTGAGGGTTGCTTACTCTTGGAACTTGAATCCATTCAATGGCATGGCAGTGCTTATTTCCAAACCAGAACACTCCTCCATTAAATTCCGTGTACTATCATGGGGTGTTGGTGTTAGTGCTGGGGGTGGGCAGAGCTATGGTACCCACAGCTGAGCTGATTTCTTTTGTCTGGGGGAATTCTTTCAGGTCCTGCTGTGCATATATCTAAACACAAAAATAAGTGAGATATACAGTAAATCTTGCCGGGCTCTGAAAGCTCTCTCCCCATGCACGCGCAAAGCGCGTGCGCCGCCAGCACATCACCGGAAGTGACGCGCTACGTCGCTCACGTCGAGGGCATGGCCCCGATCGTCGGAGGGAAAACCATAGAGTTTTCCCTCCGACGATCGGGGCCACGCCCCCAATGTGATCGACGTGGTTGTGTCACCTCTGGTGATGCAGCCACGCTGCGCTTCGGGGGGCGGAAATCGGGCCTCCAAAGTGGGGGTTTACCCACCACCCGCCCCCACTTGGCAGCCCTAGTTCACTCACCGGAGAAGCCATTTTCTCCAGGGAAACTGAGATCAGTTGTTTCTGGGAGATCTTCAGGCCCCACCTGGAAGTTGGCAGCTCTAGTTCTCATGAAGAAATGGCAGCTTTGGGGAGTCGAGTCTGTTGCGTCAGCTCTCCACTGAGCTCCCTTCTTTCCCCAAACTCCACCCCCCCAGACCCCACCCACTTTCCCGAATCTCCAAGAATTTCCCCAACCCGGCGTTAGCACAGATATCGGACAGAGTAGGGATCTGTGGAAGCCAATTTGTTAAGGGAGGGCAGGGAGTAACGTCCCCCTTCCTCCCTCCCGTCAGGAACATCAGCCGTTCAGCTTTTAAAATTCCTCTAACCCACTTAGCTTTTCCCTGCACCCCTTGTGCAGTGGCCTATTGATGACCAGCTTGCAGCAGATTGATGGTACTCACCAATGATAACTGTGGTGTATTCAATGCAATGGAAAACTGTGTTTGAAATCACTAATTGAAACACCATGTAAAGCTTCGTCCTGGGCAAGGATCCTAATCATTCGATCCCTACTGGTAGCCCAGGAAGAGCCGACCAATCACCTACCATCCAGTTCCCTGAGTGGGAAATGAAAAGTACTGAGAAACATTGAGTGATTTCAGCAAAGTACTTTTATTCGGAAGGAACAAGACAGAAGAAAGCCGGCTCGCAGGCCGGTTTATATGCCCAGAAAACCAACCACCAAAATACACCCACTACTTCCCTATAGGCTATGTACAGTAGCTGAGAGTCCCATAGGCTCTCGGCTGCGGACCCGGCCCTCTGATAGGTGCAGGCTAGGATCCGCTCGGCTATTGTTCTCTGGGAGTGAAGCTACAGGACTCTGCATGACCGCATGCCCCAACAGTCGCGCACGTGGTCATGGCGGAGTACATTACAGGAAACGTCTGTGATTGGACTTTATCTTGACAATCCTATTGGTTGTAATGTACAGTAGGGCGTGGCTACATTAGCCGGGAGAGTTTAAAAGAAGCACAGCTACAATGCAAAAACTGTTCTGGTTGTTGTGAGTGTTCTGTTCTAGTTGTGTTACGCGTTGCTCAATAAAGCTGAATCGCTTGCTGAAATCACTCTCTGACTCTTTGTTAAGTAGCCGACTTAACAATAACACACTCATACAATGCGGGCTGCAAGTGAGTTGGGAGGACTACAGTGGGCGATTCTGCATTGGCTTTTCCCTCCGTTGTTTTACCAAAGGGGCAGCTTAAAGCCACATTCAAATACACCAGGGCAATGCTGTACTGACTGCGAAGTCCCCCCTGAACGGCCATAAACCTGTGCAGAAGGTATCATAAAACCGGATGCTCAAAGCAACTGAAAGCTGCGTGCAGTATGGAGGGTACCATAAAATCCGATGGTCAAAGAAAGTGAAAGCGGCATGCAATGCAGAGGGGGATTTCTGTTCCAACGTGGGTTTGGTAAAACAATAAAGAGAAAAGCCAGTACAGAATCGGCCAGTGATGGGGGTCTGCAGATCCATCTGAGCAGTACATCGAACGCATTCCTCACCTCCCTAAATTGAACTCCTGGTAAATGATGAAATTAAAACATAAATAAATCAGAATCTGTGTTTCCTCTGAACGCCCATTTATTCATTTCCGTGTATGCTTTAATTAAAAATAGAACTGAATTGGCAGTTTGGGACCTTGCAGCAATCTAATCCACACTATTCTTCTACATTTAAACAGCCCTGCCTAATCAATCCGTGTATTAAAAGATTTTGTTTGTCACACATAGGGACTATGGTTTAATTGAAAGCATCTTAATCCCAGGAGTTTTGTGAATGCCGTCAGCCAGCCAATGCTGGAACGACTGAACACACGCTAGAGACTTGCTGGCATTACACAGTCAGTAGGCAGAAGGCAACCAAATGGTGTAGCATACATATTTGCTGAAGTTTTAATTGCTTTCCTTCTCCCAGGTGTGCTTGTAACAAAAAAGATGAATGTTAAACTAGGAAATTCATTCAGATGCTTGCTAAATGGTGCCGGGGAGGGAAAAAAAACCCCTTCAGGTTTGTTCCACCAGAATGTATTAGCATTTTCTTTCTAAACTGCCAGGGACTCCAGGACTAGTGCCATTAAATTCAGGCACTGTGGCTAGGATTTAGTGGGCTATCTAAAGCTATGTGTACTGTTAAGTCGTGAGCTTAACAAAGAGTCGGAGAGTGATTTCAGCAAGAATGCGGCTTTTATTCTTCAACTTCAATACTTCTCCAACACGGTACAATATCAGTCAGCCAGAACAGCTTTAACATAGCAGCTGCTCTGTATTTAAACATTCCTGGCTAATGTAGCCACGCCTACTGTACAAATTACCAACTAATAAGGTTGAAGACATAACGACCAATCACAAGCGTTCCCGCTCTGCGAAGTGATTGGATGACACTTCCTGGGCTAGTGTTCCTATTGGTTACATTAGGATCTTAGCCCAGGCCGAAGCTTTACATTGCAATTCAATGAAATGTTTCACATACATCAAGTTCCATACAGTTCATGCATTCACGTCCATCTGAATACATAACATGTACTCAGGGTTCAAGGCCCTCTTCAGGCACAGAAGAAAATAGAAGTATGCAGCAAGGGCCTCTGAGATTCGGAGGCAATAAATATGAAGCCTCTGGATTGGTTGCGTTGGGAGGAACATGGGCTGGGTCTGCCAGGAACATGGACTTCCTGCCCTTGGCTAGTCAACAGAGAAGAATCTTCTGGATATGTCAACTGAAATTCCCTGCTGCAAACCTAGCGATGACCAGCAGAGAACAAATTCTAGCTTGGAAAATACAGGATTGGATACTGCTATGCTGCTCCTAGGCCTTGACACAAATTATTCTTTATTTATTTATTCCCCTCAGCCCTCTCTTCAGTCTTGGAGGAATGACTCCTCCTGACTGAGCTTGGAGAAGGTGTACCCCATTCGCTCAGAGGCAGTGCATGGCGTAGCCATTACCAGAAGGGGTATTCAGCGCTGAGGGAAAAAACTTTTATCCAAGTTGTGGTGTATTCAATCTGTCAAATGTATGTATGTGAACTCTCTGATTGAATCACCATATGACGCTTCGTCCTGGGCTAGGATCCAAATCCCTAAACTACAATTGGTAGCCCAGGAAGAGCCGACCAATCACCAACAGTTCCATGAGAGGGAACAATTGTGATTGGACCTTATCCGTGCAACCTCATAGGTTGATATTGTAAAATAGGGCGTGGCTATATTAGCCGGGAGAGTTTAAAAGAAGAACAGCTTCCATGCTAAAGCTGTTCCTATCAGAGTTGATCCGTGTTTGGAGTTGAGTTATGAGTTGTTGAATAAAGCTTATCTTTTGCTGAATCACTCTCTGACTCGTTTGTTAAGTAGCTGACTTAACACAAGTCCTAGACAGGTCCACACAAACTCCAGTTATCTTGTTCTGGGACAAATGAATAAAAAGAGCCTTTCGTGGTCCTTCCCTCTTCCCAAATCCTTTATGGGCACCTTGCTTTTCTTGGCTATAATCAGTCACTAAAGGAAGAGTGCATCTGAAGGGTAAAGTTGCTCACTGACTTAAGAAACTATCTATTTTATGCTATTTATGCTGGAGAGAAGCATGAAAGCAAAGGGTACTTTATAATTATTCTTCATTATTATTGTTATTGTTATTCAATAGGATGAGACATCTAATAAGCAAGACAATCAAATTACACAAATTTGAAATAAAGCAAAAAATTAGTTGTTGTAGATTTTCCGGGCTGTAGGGCCGTGGCCTTGGCATTGTAGTACCTGACGTTTCGCCAGCAGCAGTGACTGGCATCCTCAGAGGTATAACACAGAAAGATGGAGTACTCTCTGTATCAATGTGAGAAGAAAAATGGTAGGCAGGGAAAGCAAAAAATATTTGACATGATGTCTTTGACAATGCAGAAAATGGTGTTTCGTAACAGGAAGACAAAGTGGGAACAGGATAATACATATAGTAGTAGTATATTCCACAGTCCTGTAGTAGAATATTCCACAGTAGTATTATATTCCAGTAGTAGTCTATTCCACACTTCTTTCCCCTTTATTAAAGCACCATTCCTTACCTATTGAGTTATAATATAATCTGATTACCTTTATAAAAATGCCCTCCTGAACAATTCTGTTTTATGCAGTTGACATAGTTTACTCAGTTACAGTTATACATAGTTTACATATTGATACTGCCTATCCTGGTAGGCTTGCCAACTCTGGGTTGGGCAATTTCTGGAGATTTGGGGGTGGGCAGGGAAGGGATGTTAATAAAGTATAATACTATAGAGTCTGCCCTCCGAAGCAGCCATGTTCTCTAGGGAAACTGATCTCTGTGGTCAAAGTCAGTTGTAATTCCAGGAGATCTCCAGGCCTCATCTGGAGGTTGGCAACCCTATCTGTCATCCTGTATGGGGTAGATAATCATAGAGGCCGCCAGTCTTTAATCCAAATGGATATCAGACTTGCACATACTGGGAGGCCTGGGGTTCCAGTGGGGGGCATTGGGGTCGGAACGGGCAAGACTATAAAGAAATTCTAGGTAGCAATCCTGGTAAAGGCCCAGGGAAAAATCACATGGAACCTGTCATGTACCACAGGACTCAACTCAGCAAGTTGACCTTGGGCAAGCCATAGTTCTGACAAGAGCTGTTCTATCAAGAGCAGTTCTCGAAAGAGCTCTCTCAGCCCCACCTACCTTGCAGGGTGTCTGTTGTGGGGAGGGGAAGGGAAAGGAGTTTGTAAGCTGCTCTGAGACTCCCTTGGGTAGTGAAGGGCGGGGTATAAATCC
>NW_015161430.1:416083-429244 GCF_001447785.1 Gekko japonicus
TCTTCTTCTTCTTCTTCTTCTTCTTCTTCTTCTTCTTCTTCTTCTTCTTCTTCTTCTTCTTCTTCTTCTTCTTCTTCTTCTTCTTCTTCTTCTTGGAAGCTGAGACTGAGGGAACACAGAAGAACAGAATGTCTCAGAATCCAATTACTGAACAAAAATTGGAAAACAGTTGCATCTTCGGATACAGCGGAGGAGGAACAACAGGACCGAAAGCATTTCATTTTCCTGGGTTTGAGAGCGGGAGAGACAAACCCAAGAAAATAAAATGTTCTATTTCCTATTGCCCCTCTTCTGCTATATCCAGAGATGCAATTGTCTCCCAGTTTTTGAGCTCAAAAGCAAGCCTCCCTCTTGGATGGAGGCCTTGTGTGACAGCAGTTCCCCTGCTGAGGTGAAAAGAAGGAAGGCATGAAACCGGGAGCAGGTATTTTACAGAGGGCCTTTTAGTTATGTCTCTGGAGCGCGGGATATCTTGTGAGGGAGAAAACTCAATTAGTTAGAGGCTGAGGTCTCTGGGATCTCCTTTGTTAGGAATGTGTCGAGGACAAGAGAGGCATTGTGCCAATGTTGGCTGAATTGCTTTATTTACAGCAACTGGCAATTTATAAATGGGTTCTTGCCAATTTATACCAAGGTCCTGATCCCACCAAGGGTTACCAGTAAAGGATTCGAGGCTGTTGTAGATAAAATCAATGTCTTTTACTAGAAATATGTCTCGTACAAACAATACTGATGCACTCACACATTCAATCAAGTTCCTAAGAATTACAGTAGGAAATAAGCACAGTTGCATTAGCAGGTAGGGGTGATGACAGGCGATACTTATCTGTCTTAAAGCTTGGCTCTTCCAATAAGAATGGAGGAGAAGAAATGGAAAACAAAGGGAATTCATACACGACCAGAACCATCCGGAACGCGTGGGCAGTAGAGGCAAGGGTTGGGGATAGCAAGTGGGACTTAAGGGGGGTAAAAGCAGACATGGGTTGTCTTGGGGGGAATGCTAGCTAGGAGGGGTCAAGTGACTGGTTCTCTCCTTTTATAGTGGGTCCAAGAGATGGGTGGTGACTGTGCCAACCTCTTGACCCACCTACCTGTTAGTCCGTCCCAAACACAATCCTATTGGTTGCATGTGGGAAGGGGAGGTTACCTAAGAGGGGTGGCCAACATTGTAACCTAAAACCTTACTCGAAGTATGGCATCTGGACAGGTGTGAAATCTAGGTGTCAGGATGCTTCATTGTAGGGCTGATGAAGCTGCCCAGTTCCACTGATAACCAAATGTCCATATGGCAGTAAATTCTCAGGAACAAAGCAATTGATGGGTAGTACTGACCATAAGCAGCTTTGTCATGGGGGCTGTCTCTTCCTAGAGTTGTTGTTTCATTGCTCACAATAATGGAAGTTTGTGCTTCTTCACCAGGCTGGGCAACTGTGTAGCTGAAACCTTATTTACATGTAAGGTATGTGCAGGCACCCTCTATGTGTGGCATCACAACAGGTGACCTAAAGTGTACACCTTTCTGAGCCTATGTGTGTGTGCACAGTCCATTGTGTGTAGCCATAAATAGTTCATAAAGCAAATATCAGGCTAGTTCTCTAACACCAAGGAACCTGTGACTTTGCCGGAACACTTTGAACAGTAGCCTAAAAGTGTGTTCAGTGCCTGAACAGCAGCTCAAGGTCTCTTTGAATTTCTTTATGCCAATTAAGGTCTCTCTGAGGTTATTGCCCTGCCAATGAATTGCTCTGCCTATCCGTGTGAGGCTGCCCAGTAAGCATCTCTACTCCTGCCTCCTCTGACATCTCACCTCCTGTTATTCTGTAAATTGCATGAAATTATGTCCCTTTCTGCACTCTCCTTTTCATCTGTGTTCACCAAAGTGTCCTCCAAACAATTCTGCACTAAAATCGAATTCAGCCTTCTTTTTAATCCAGATTTCCCCCCCCCCCCATTCTGCACTAAAATTGAGTTCTACCTTCTTTTTATTCCAGGTTTCCCCCCCATTCTGCATTACATTACCTCCCTTCAGTGGTCAGCCCAGTTTCAGCCTGCTGTTGCCCCGTGTTGTTTGGATGTTGTTTTGCCATGGACTTAAATTGCCTCAACTTGAACCCTGAGAAAATCTGGAGTGGCAGGCAAATACGGAACAGACCTATCTATGTTTCCTGAGCCCCATGTGAGCAGCAGATACAATATGGCTATGGGCTCTAGAAACAAGAGGAGCAGAGAAAGTTGCCAGCAGAACACAGGCTGAATAGTCATAGCAACATCTGAAAGTTTTGTAAATGAGGCTCCCAGGAGTTTTGTTCTTGAAAGATCAGGCGTGTGGGGTCTCATGTGGACTGGGACCGTGGTACAAGGGGAGGGGGTATTTCAGCCTCCCCCCCCAGTCTGTTTTTCTGATTGGAAATAGCTCTAGAGTTGCTATTGAATCTCCCTTGCCATACATAGTGGTGCTGATCCCAATTAGTGTCGTACGTAGTTGAGCCCTCAAACTGCTGCTTATTAGCTTCCTATAAAATTATGAACTGTTTTGGGTTGAGTGTTTAAAGGATAGACTTCCTTCTTCTGTGTGAACTTGGTCACTGGTTAAGATCAGCTTCAGAATCCTGCTGTACGCACAACCACCATCTGAACTAAGGTGAGTGAGTACCAAAGACAGGGCCTTTTAGTTATAGCACCTCATTTATAAAATTCCCTGCCCATAGAAATTTACCTGGCACCAGGGTGATTGAGGTGCCGGATGAAAACCTTATTCACTCCGGCCTACTGTTAGTCACTTCCCCCACCCACTTATTCTGTCATCCTCTCTTGCAGTATACCATTTGATAATTTATACTGCTGATTTTTCTGCTGATGATTTTGTTGCTTTTGATTGCTGTAGGTTTTATTGATGGTTTTACTGCTAGTACTGCTAAGTATTCTTTTTTTTTTTGTCTGTTTGTTTTATTAGTTCTCATTTGCACGGTTGGTTTTTTTTGGTGGAAGTCCACCTGGCTGAGAGTGAGATGCAAACATTTGAAATAAAATTAAATGGTTAGGAAAAGGCAAGAAGGCGGGAATAGCTGGTCATAGTACTAAAAGGAAAAAAAACCCAGAATAAGAAAACTTGCTAGGGGATCTGTTAACTGACATGACCAGCTTTTTCATGGAAATGCTTGAACATTTTAAGACTACATAGAATGGTAAGATAGAAGCAAAATATATATGGTTTGCCATCCCTCCCTCCTATGAATTGGATTGTTTCACAGTGCTTGGTGCCTTTGAGCAGATGGCACATGAGCTTATTTTCACCAGCTGGAATCAAACTGGGACTTCACAAAAGAGAACATTTTCCTATCTTCTCTTCAGCTTAGCCGTGAAAGCTACAACAGTGTAAAAAAAAAGATGTGCCATTTCCCCAGGAGTTGCGTAAAGTTCTCATCTCAAGCGGCAGCTTAATGCTAATCTTATTTCTTCACTTTCAGGGGTCTCACCTGAGCAGGGCAAATTTAAGAAATGTGTTCTAAAGCTGTGTCAAGTCATGTGGTACAGAAAAATGCACCTTGGGGCATGCCGTTTTCATTTTCCATCTCCTTATCACAGAGAGCAGCTTGGTAACCTTTAAGTAAGTTTTTTCAGCCTTTAGAACGGTTGTGAGCTAGCAACTGCAAACAAGTTTCTAATTTTAGGTAGATGTTTGCAATTTAATAGTAATTTAAATGTCTTGCCGTCGAAGCTTAGTACTTCCCGGGAAGTGCCAAGGGGGAAATAAAGAATATCTTTCTTGGCGGCTTATGGAAAGGATCCAAGCACTGGTGCTGATACTCAGAGTCAAACTTAACTGGGTCATCTTGTTTAAAATACAGTGGGAAATAGAAATTCAGCAAAGGCTAAGCGTGCCACAAAGTTTTATCGAGGTGATCTGAGTCCAGAATGAGGCTGGGGGCTGTTCGCCTGGCAACGGTTTTCCCCAGAGGAACTTTCTTTGTAATGTCAGTTCCATTAATCATGTTACAGTCTTTCCTGGATTTGCAGGGAAAAAAATGTACATGGAATTGGAACTAGGCCTAGGTACCTTGTAAGGATTTTTGCTTCTGTTCATCACGTCTTCGTACCCTTTCTTCTCCTTTCTCTCTTCTTCTCTTGCCAACTATCTGGAGAAAAAAATGTCCTGTCCATTCAATTGATACTCATTGGATTTCATTTACCAGGTTATGTTGTTGACCTTGAACAGCTCAACTTTATTTGTGATTTCAGCAACAGCAAGAACCCAGAGCCTCAGCTCTGTTAAACAGCATGCAATTGCCACACCTAAACACACCCCTCTCCCAGTGATAGGCTATTTACATAACATTACTACTTGATTGGTTACTTCCAGAGTCCTGGTAGGCTATTGTTCTTGTGCTTCAAGCTCAGCCGGTCTCTGGTGTGACAGACGTGGAATGATTCAGTCCCAATACATAACAACCTCCATGCTGCTATGAATAATTTCAGCTGCCTATTTCCATATATCATGCCTCTATTAAAGGGACTGGGTGTTTTTCTCCAAGCCTGTTGGCAACCCCACACCCGTATTTTTACATCATTTGGTACATTGATGGAGCAGTGATTATTCCTTTCCTTTTATTCCCTTAGAAGCTCATTGATTCACAGATCTTGAGCAGCAGAAGATACTTGGTTTTTATTTTTTGTGTTTTGATGCAAGGGCTAAAAGGACTGGAACAAATTTTGCAGTTGCTGGCGTAGAATTAGGATCCTTATCGCTGAGCAAAAGAGCCATGATTTCCAGAGTGTAGGGGGACGGTTGGTTGATTAAAGGCTTAATAGAGTGATCCCTTATATTCTCAAAGAACCTGTATTCAAGCAGGGCATGGAAGGATGTGTCTATCCTCTTAAGGCCAGAAGGGCAGATTGTGTCAGAATAGCACCTAATCAAAAATTTGCTCTGTAAAGCCATTGCAGGTGTAACATCCAGTCTTGCAAACTAAACACTCTACAGTAATGTAGGATGGTTAGTACATGTAGGATGGTAAAGATCTTGGGAAAGAAAGACCAAAAGATAGGGGTGAGCAAACTATGCAGGCTCTCAGTGCGGACTCTAATCTGAGAGAACTGGGTTTGATTCCACACTTTCTCTCCTCCCCAGACTCCACACTGCCGGGCTGCACTCCCAAATCTCCAGGAATTTCCCCAATCTGGAACTGGCAACCATACGAGGTATCAGACAGAGCAGGGAGCTGTGAAAGCCAACTTGTTAGGTGAGGTGAGGGGCTCATTCCAGTGAATACCCGGAAGTAGAGTTGTCAGCCTCCAGGTGGGGCCTGGGGATCTCCCGCTTTTACCACTGATCTCCAGCTGACAGAGATCAGCTCCCCTGGAGAGAATGGCTGCTTTGGAGGGTGGACTCTATGGGATTGTGCCATGCTGAGGCCCCTCCCCTCCCCAAACCCTGCCCTCTCCTGGATCCACCCCCAAAGCCTCCAGGTATTTTCCAACCCAGACCAGGCAACCTGACCCGGAAGTGACATCACATCACCAGCATACTGTTGATGCAACGCTCTGGAATTTGGGCAAAATCCTAGAGCGTCGCATCCACAACATGCCAGCAACATGACATCACTTCCAGGTATTCACTGGGAGTGGCATTGCACCACCCATCCCTGACCCCTTCCCCACCGGTTTCCGGTCATTAGCTGGCAATCCAAGATGGTGTGAGGGTAAAATGGAAGGGGGGAAAGACTGGTATATACCACCGCTGAGGATTGCTGTGAATAAGTTAATCAGTGCCAAACATTTTGACAAAACCTTGGTGGTGGAAAGTGCTGCCAAGTCAGCCAAAGTATGGCAACCCTACAGGGTTTTCAAGGCAAGGGACAGATGGATGAGGTTTGCCATTTCTTGTGTCTGTGTAGCAACCCCGGGCTTCCTTCCCATTCAAGTCCTAACCAGGGCCGACCCTGCTTAGCTTTCAAGACCTGGGCCCATAACCCTGACTTCCGGTCTGTGGCTCGGCAATGGCGGAGGCTCTCCCCTAATGCTGGGGAGGCATTCCGCGCTCCAGTGGGGATTGGAGGGGTGCCACCTCAAGTGGCACCCCCAGGTGAGCCTTGGATTAAGGCTCCTAGCCGGGGGCGCTTGGGGGGATGTCCTCTTCGATGGCAAACTGCCAGAGAATTGAGGCGCTCCCTTTGCCCCAATCGGTCCGCCCCCTGAGAGGCTCGGTTTTCACCGAGCTCAGCTGATGCCGGCCGGGACAAGCAGATGAGGGTTATCGAATTACACAAAGCTAAATGGTGTCTGGTTGCAGACCGTCAATGATCCAGAGAAGGAGCCAAACGAAAAACTTTTGAAATGTGAGTTCTCCCCCCCCCACCCTCCTTGAAGCGGAGCCGGGGGAGATCCCCCAGGCATAAACAAATCGAACTGTGTTAAGAAACCAGAGGGGGGGGGAGGAGAGAGGAAAATCGCTACTGTGCACGAGAGACTTAGCTGTGTTTGCAGTGAAAATTCAGCGTTGTTTCAAGGAAGAGTGAAGGAGGTTTTCAAGAGGCTCCTGCAACCGGGGGGGGGGGGCGAGCGTTGCCATCTGCCAGCAGCCGTCCTTCCACCCATGGAAAATGCTAGCTGGGATCTAAACCTCTGGTTTGTAGAACATTTTCAGAATCTACTGAATTTGCTCAAATGTTCAAATCAGTGCTTTGGGCTTGGGGGCCTATTTCGATAGTGCAGTGGCTTAAGTGGTTAAGATGCTGAAAAGGATGATGGCTGAACTCATCGCACCGGCGCTGAGGTGCACAGCAGCAGAAGCGGAAGCTGTAATTGAGACGATTTATCGATCTTACTCTAAATACATAAAAAGGAATAACCTGCCGGGTGAAATAGTCGTCAAGTTTCTCCGAAGACAGTCGAGGGACGATGTCCTTAAAGCAACAGCAGCTAATCCCCTGCAGCTGGGTTCTACAACCATCAGAATTTTAAAAGACGTTCCATTTGAGGTTCGAGAAAAGCGAAAAGCCTACAAAGAGTTGATTTCAACGCTGCAAATCAACCAAATTCCATATTCCTGGATTTTTCCGGAAGGGGTCTTGTTCAAGTACGGAGATAAAAGGGAAAAACTAGACTCGGTGTTCAAAGCAGAAGAATGGTTGAAGCGGTTTTTCGGATTGAAGGAAGAAGAACAGCAAGAAGGAGGGGGAGGCGCAGAAACCATAGAAGACGGAGACGGAGACCCAGGTGCAACGGGTGCTGAGACCAAGGAAGCATATGACTTACGACTGAGAAAACCAAAGTAACTCTTTAAAATATTGGAAGTCCTGCAAACAGCGATGATGATGAAAGAACTCTGAACGCACGTAGAAGAAGAAGAAGAGACTATTATTACTAATATGAACTCACTAATTTCCGAATACATTGACTCAAACGAAAAGTTTTTTGTTTTAAATACTAACAGAATACTAACTGATTAGAACCCTCTCTTGGGGTTTTAGTTATAGTGTGGGTTTTTATTTACTGTCCTTTTTTCCTGGGGTAACTTTCCCTCCCTTTTTTCTTTTCTGTAGTGTATAGGTGTAACAAAAAAAGTAATAAAGCTACCCTGTTTCAGGGGATTAAAAAAAAAAAGACCTGGGCCCATAACCCTGTTACGCAGTGCGTGTGTTTCTGTGAACCAGCACCTCGAACCTGTTTTGCACTCACAGCAGTTTTTCTCTCACCAGAGGCTTCCAATAGTAAACCACACTTATTCAGTCCCGTGGTAACTATATACAGGAATTTATTTACAATATATACAGCTCTCAGACAAAGTGCTTCGCCAGACTTCATCCACCATCAAGGGGAAAAGTACAATGGTACATTTCTACATATATACATATGTCCAGCCAATCAGAACATTGCTGACTCACACTGACTGTGCTTCAGCTCTGCCCAGTCCAAACTGGCTGTATCTGGATTATCACAGCTGTTAGCTGTCAAGTAGATCCTGGAGATCTAGGTGCTGAAACTTATACACCAAAAATCAGGCTAGCCTGGACCATCCAGATCAGGACATGTTCTTGTAATGGCTGGTGTTGTTGTACTGATACTTGGGAATCCATCCTTTGGAAGGTGATACTTCCCAGAGCCAAGGTGTTTGGGAGGATCTTGGCTTGGATGGTAAAGCCTGCAGCCTTTGCACTCAAAAAGTCCCATGTTCATTTCCTTGCATCAAAGAAACTTGGGTGATATTAGGTAGATATTTCTCTGTCCGAAAGCCACTGCCAGTCAGAGTATGGGGCAAGGGGGCGGTTCAATGGTAGAGCATCTGCTTTGTCTGAAGAAGTTCCAGGTTCATTCCCCAGCATCTTCAGTTAAAGGATCTAGCAGTAGGTGGTGTGAAAGACCTCTGCCTGAGACCCTGGAGAGCCACTGCTAGTCAGAGTAGACAATATTGACCTTCATGGACCAAGGCAGCTTCATATATGTTCATGTGTGAGTAGACAATACTGAGCAAGATGGGCCAGTGGTCTGACTTGTAAAAGGTAGTTTTACAGGATTGTATATACCTGCAGGGAGTGTGTATTTGTGAGGAAAGGAGTTTTTCCCACCCAAATTGTATTAAGAGAGGTCTGGGAATTTAATTGGAGTTAGCAGCACTGGGGTGAAGCCATGTGGGACCTGCAGCATCTCTCTCTGAATCTGAAGCTGTGATCAGCGTCTCTGCTATCTTCTTAGGGGAACATACTTGCGCTCTAGATAGACAGACAGACAGACAGGCAGAAATAGTGTGTGTGTATTTTGTGTGCTTGCTTGGAAGTCATGGTTGACTTCTGGTGACCCCTTCTGGAGGCTTGGACCTTCTTCAGAGAGGTGGCTTGATTAGCTTGCCTCTGCGTCCCGCCTCTGGTATTCCTTGGAGGTCACCCTTCCAAGTACTTGCCAGGGTCAGCCCTGCTTAGCTTCCGAGATCTGATGAGACCGGGCTTGCCTGGGCTATCCAGGTCAGGGCTACCTTGGGAATTTTGTTGGTATATTTAAGGTTCCACTGCATTCGGATCTTGTTCTATCACACCCCAATCAACCTTTCTCCATCCTTGGTATACTCTTTCCTAAACTTGATCTTTTTGGGAAGATCATGGGCCAAGCACTTTATCACTCTTGGTGGGAAGCTGCACATTTGTTTACCTACTTGATAGTCCACCTTTCTCCCTGAGACTCAAGGTGGATTACACAATTAAAAACAGGGCAATAAATACAATATAATATAAGCAAACAAAAATTACTCCATTGTAATTGTAAACAATGGCCTTAGATAGGGATAATGGATAACTGTATAGCCGCTCAGAGACCCCTTCGGGGATTAGAGCGGGATAGTAAGACGAAAGTAATAAATAAATAAATAAATAACAAAATTAGAGAACATTGCACTAAAATGCCATATAATACAGATGGTAAAGAAGGAATTTTAAGTTTGGAGAACAGTGCAGTGAACCAATTTTTATCTTCATCCAGGGGTATAGCAACTACATCCAGACACCTCAGTCTCTGTGCAAACATGGTAGCTTTCTGGAGGGTAGAATGACCGGCTTGTTCTTCACTGTGCTGCAGCACCACCTCATCAGATGGCCAAGAGTGGAACTGCAGCTACCAACTCAACAAAGATCAGGTGATACAGGGGACCAATTAAGTTCCACCAATTGTATAAAGTTGCTGGCTTTGGCCTTTCTCTGAGCAACTGCTCGTGGATGGCCTGGCCCACCCTCTCTGAGTGTGTGGTATGTATATAAAGTGCTTTCAGGAAAAATATTTTTGCAGGGCTGGAAAAGGGCAAGAGGCGGAGCTGAAGGTTGGCCCACTGTGCTTTTTTTAGGTTTTAAGCTCTGCTGTTCTGGAAAGTAAGGAGAAAAAGATGTTGAGTTGACACCAGCCATGGTGTACAGATAGGAGAACCTTGGGAACTTTCTTCCAAAAGTGCATAAAAGAGAGGCAAGAAGTGTCCACTGTTAATAAGGATGATAATTTATGTATGTGGAAGCACTTAATTAAAAAAAAAGAATAAAAGAGGATGGAAGAGGAGAATATGTCAGACTCCTGGATAAATCAGTTCCCAACAACATTCAGTTCGAAGAAAGATAGGTTTATTGAGACATTGATAGTTTCCAGACTTGACACTGGTTGGGTTAGAACTGAAGGTAAAGGCGTGAAAGTAATAGATATACAAGGTTTAAGCAGGGGTCCTAAAGGTGCAAGACCAATCACCCCTTAGTATTCCACCCACCAAATGCAACAGCTAACTACCCCCCTCCCATGCCATCCCCAAATATGTAAAAAATGAAACAGAGCTGCGAAAGCTGAGATCCAAGGATATCTGGGTTCCCAGAGGTGATAAGAATGCCTGTTACTTCAAAGCAGCCCAGCAAAGCAAAAGTATTTCAGTTTCACACTCCCTCTCACCCCCCCAATTTGGTTACTATGACAAATGAGCCATAAAATGCAGAGCGAGTTTGATAAATGATGTGGAGATGAAAAACTGGAGACACTAATAGAGGTGTTGAGTTGGATCCTATGGTTCTGTTCTACTAATTGTGGTGTTTTCCTCTGACGTGTGGAGCTTTGGACAGCAAACTGAAAACAGTTTAGGAGATCTGTGGAGGTTCTTTCTGATAGGAAAGTGTCAGAAATATTTTGGGTAGTGTGCCTGGTTCCCTTTCCCATTTTATCCCACAGCAAGCCTGTGAGGTAGGCTAGGGCGAGAGAGAGACTGACCCCCACCAAGGTTGCTAACACTCTCCAGGTAGGGGCTGGAGGAAGAAGGAAGAGGAGGAGGATGAGATTGGATTTATACCCCGCCTTTCACTCGGAGTCTCAGAGCAGCTTACAATCTCCTTCCCCTTCCCCTCCCCACAACAGACACCCTGTGAGGTAGGTGGGGCTGAGAGAGCTCTTTCCAGAACTGATCTTTTAAGAACAGCTCTGACAGAACTATGGCTTGCCCAAGGTCATCCAGCAGTTGCAATCAAACCCAGTTCTCCCAGATTAGAGTCCGCGCACTTAACCACTACACCAAACTGGAGTTCTCCCCCAGAATTAGAACTGATCTCCAGACTACAGAGAAAATGACAGCTTTGGAGTGTGGACTCTATGGCAGCTTATCCCGGCTGAACCCCGTCCCCTTCCCAAACTACCCCCTGTACCTAGGTCTCACCACTACACCAGATTGCTTCCCCCCAGTTATGGCTTATATTCTACAGTATGCATGTTTTCTGAGTCATTTGCATGTTTTGATCTTATGCAAGAGATGACATTTTAGAGATGCTGAAAGGGACTGATGACAATTTACCTTTACAAGGGAAAGAAAGAAAAGCAATAACTTCCCCCAGAGGAACATTAGAACCTCAAGAGCCACAAAGGAGGTTGATTAAAGGAGCTCACGGTCGGGCTTGTTTCACCTTCCAGTGTAGTCAGTAACACCCCCCCCCCCAATTCCTTTCTTTTCATTTATGATTGGACACAATTTAAAAACAAATTCCATTAAACCTTTACTGGGATAGAATGCATGTAGCAAAAGTAATAAACAATGACAATCCAAACATATTAACAGGAGAAGGAAGAAGCAGACGTAAGATATGCCTTTGTGGTTATGTTTATTTTTTAAAAAAACACAATGTTGTGTAGCAGAAGCTTTGAGAACGGCAGCAGTGACCTTTATAAAGTTGGCTGTGCGGTAATGAAACATTCTGCTGAAAGCGAGAGTTTGATGCTTACTTCAGATGGAGATATAGGCAGGTCAAAACTGTAAAGCCATCTCTGGAATGCGTGATCCACCACAGATAATTACAGTCAGCAGCACTGCTGATATTACTGTCTCATCTATCTAAATATTGCTTAATTACATTCTTAAGGTTTTAAAAAATGAACTAGGTTACCAAGGAGAACAGATGAGAGCAAGGGGAAGGGGTTGTGGCTCAGTGACAGACCATCTGCTTGGCATGCAGAAGGTCCCGGGCTCAGTCCCCAGCATCTCCAGTTCAGGTAGTAGGTGATATGAAAGACCTTAACCAGGGGTCGTTTCGTAGAAAAAGAGCTAGGGGAACTCATTAGCATGACTTATTAGCATATGCCACACCCCCTGACATCACCAGAAGTGTGTCATAAGGCCACACCCCCTGACACCACCGGAAGTGTGTCATAAGGCCACACACCCCGCCCCCAACGGTCCCGGCCGCCGCCGCCTGAGGGCCAGAAGCGGGGCGGGCGGAAGCAGGGGGCGGGGCTTCGTCATGTGCCCCGCCCCCGTACCTCACCCGGGGGAACTGCGATCCCCCGCAATCCCCCCGAAATGACCTCTGACCTTAACCTTGAAACCCTGGAGAGCCACTGCTAGTCCTGAGTGTAGACAGTACTGACCTTGATGGACCAGTGGTCTGGTTCAGTATGGCAGCTTCATGTGTAGATCAAAATGGGTAGCAGAGTTTGTCTGTAGCAGTAGAGAAGAGCAAGAGTCCAGCAGCACCTGAAAAACTAACAAAATTTGTGGCAGGGTAGGAGCTTTTGTAAGTCACTGCTGACTTCTTCAGATACTTTAGATACTTCAGCTACTGGACTCCTGCTCTTTTCTACTGCTGCAGCTGCTCTTGCTGTTTTTAATGCTTTTTATGCTGTGGGTTTTATAGATTTTTAAATTGTTGTGTATTGTTCAATGTATTATCATTAACCACTTTGAGAAGAGTCTATTGAGGAGTGGCATATACATCTTTTAAGAAGACAATTAAATCACTTTGGCCCCGGTCACACGGGCCGGATATTGTGGTGGGGAGGCGTGGCTGTTTGTCCCGGAACGAACTACCACGAGGCAGCGGGATCAAACGTCTCGCAGACATCCCGTGGTTGGGGGTGAGGTGCCGATCATACGTCACTCCTGTGGTGCAGCAAAGAAGCGGATCGGCAGGGGTTGTTTTTTTTTAACCCAAGTGTTTGCATGCTCCATTGGGTGCTTGTGCGCATCCCGTGGAGACTTGGAAAAAAAAACCTTTTCGCCACGGGACATGGGCGGGTGCCAGATGCCACCGGAAATGCGATCAGACGCCCACCCTTGCCCTGCGGTTTCCGGAAAATAGTACCTCGGAGGTACTAGTTTTTTACCCCGCATCTTTGGCGGGAAGCCTTGGGTTCGCCACGGGAGCTCTACGCTTCCCAGATGTGGCG
>NW_015161430.1:429382-489071 GCF_001447785.1 Gekko japonicus
GCTGAATGCCACTAAAGGCATGCCATAGGTTCATCACGTAGGTTCAGGAGAGCCTTGAAGTCTACCCTTGCTTGCCTGTCATGACCCCAGCCTTTCTCAGTCCCATGAGGGCAGTGAGTGTAACCAGTTTATATAGGCTGGTGGGTTCTTGTGGGCAGCCCGAGACAAAACGGGACCAGATCCAGGTGGAACTAGCTATGGAATTCAGCAAGACCCACCTGTTCTCCAGTTCTCAGATAGGTTCTGCCTGGCCAGATTCCAAAATATGTTACTGAAATCCTGTTTTCCAGAATTTGGCAGCCACCTTACTATTTAAGAAATAAGCCATTGTTTAAACTATATATGTAGGAATGAGAGAGGAATGGGGGTGTTTGAGATGCAAGCAGTAATATGTAATTGTCTAGCAAAACAGTATCATAATTACGACTTGATGAGTATTCAGTGTTCTTCTGTTTCAAAAGCAGTTATTAAGTGGGTTGGTATTAGGTGGGAGGATTAGGTTTGCTAGAAACAAAAATATGGAGAACCGGCATAACCGAGATCAGCATTATTAGGTATTTTCTTTGGATTGATGACAAGAGTCAAGCAATTAGTCCTACACCACAAACAGATGCTCTGCTAGAGATACAGAATTATGGGTTTTATATTTTTGGAGATGCCAAAAAAAAAAAAAAAAGGTATAGGCTGTAGTATGATGGTTACATTTCATAGTACAGTATACTTGCCTGGACTCCACATTCCTCTGAACATCTAGCTTTCATTCAAACTCCATACTTTGCACATTTACTTAATAGTTAAGTCTCACCAAGTTCAGTGGGCTTACTCTCAGGTGTGTGTGTGGCAACAATGCTGTAAGGATGTGGCCTCTGTAAGGATGTGCACATATGTGGGCTGGAAGACAGAACCTTCCAGGGGCTATATCCAGATGTCTTTCTTAACCTTAGCAGCCCAAATAGCCCTGCATAGCCTGAGCTTGTCAGAGCTTGGAAGCTAAACAGGGCTGGCCACTTTGAGTGCTTGAATGGGAGACCGCCAAGGAAGACGGGGTTGCTATGGAGAGGAAGGCAGTGACAAACTACCTCTGCTCCTCTCTTGCCTTCAGCAACCCAGGATTGGGGTCACCATGAGTCATCTGTGACTCCACGGCACATTCCTTCTTTGACTTCTACTTAACCTCATTAAAAATATGCACAAACTTAGCATGTCACTGGACTTGCATGTGCCTCTCACCCTTCTCTTCTCGTATGGGGAACTGTGGTTACAACTTAATTTCAGTTAGTTGTAACTTGTGTTGTACAAATGCATGCACATGGGTTAAACAGAGTTCGTTTCTTCCCTCTAAATGAAGGTTCTAAGTCATGATTAAGCTGTGTTTATGAAGCTTTATGGTTTTTGGAGAGGGGCCAACTACAGTCAACCCAAATGCTTGCCTTTGTGTGCCACAGGTAGCGAGTTCGTTTGCAAGTGCAGTTTTCCACGTGAGAATGGAGGTGTGCAGGAAAGCTCAGCAATAAGCTGGGTTTGTGCATATTTTTAATTAACCAAAATTAAGATGCCTAAACCAGCTTATCACTGCTTTAGGGAATGAAATTCATGCAACCGAAACAGAACTGTAAATCCCATTGTTCTTCTTGCAGGTTTTTTGTGTGGTTTTGTTCAAGGGAACTGACCTATCTTCCCTAGTGTCAAGGGGGCTTTTCATTTGTAGTAAATGAGGAGGATCGCATTTCCCAATTTTCAATGATTAAACTGGCAGGTAGCCATTTTACGATAATTGCCTTCGTACACTCTTGAATGAACAGTTGATTCTCTGCAAACCAAGGATGAGCATTTCAAGCTAACAAGGCCAAGAAAACCCAATACTAGCTATAAGGGAATTGTTTTTAGATGATTTTATGTGTTTTAATTGTATTTATGCTTTGATTGTGAGCCACCCTGAGCCTGCATTGTGGGGAGGGTGGGGTACAAATGAGATAAATAAATAAATACATAAATATAATGCCATAGAATCCACCTTCTAAAGCAGCTGTTTTCTCCAGGTGAACTGATCTCTGTCACCTGGAGATCAGTGTGGGCAGGGCTTTTTTGTAGAAAAAGTCCAGCAGGAACTCATTAGCATAATAGGCCACACCCAGCAGCAGAAACTCATTAACCTATTAGGCCACACCCCTGACTGCACGGCTCATTAGCATATTAAGCCACACCCCCATGTTACCAGAAGTGTGGTCATCCAGCCACACCCACCTTTCCTTCTGTTTACCTTGTTTGTTGTCAAAACCCAGGGCCTTTTTTTGTAGCTGGAACTCCTTTGCATGTTAGGCCACACACCCCTAATGTAGCCAATCCTAATGAGTTTCTACTGTTGGGTGTAGCCTGTTATGCTAATGAGTTCCTGCTGGGTGTGGCCAACTCGGGAGCCAGCCGGAACTCCATTCCTGTGCGTTCCTGCCCAAAAATAGCCCTGAGTGTGGGAGATCTCCAGTCACCACCTGGAGGTTAAGAATAGAAGCCAAAAATGAGAGATCACGGGAGGAAGTAGAATTCCAAAAAACAACATCCCTGACAAAAATAACATAGAGTCAATAAAGATAAGTTGCAAAAATGTTTACTGTAGTCATTTCTGTAGAAAATTTTCTTCTATTATCGCTCACACGCTCACGAATACTGCGCAATGAACAATTCGTTTCACCATATTTGCTTTATCTGAGCATGTAGCAATCCCAATTCTTATCAATCACTACTTATCAACTCCTGAAGGAAACATTGTGAAGACCCTGGCTTCTGTTATTAGAGAGTCAACATGGAATGTTTCCTTCAGGAGTTGATAAGTAGTGATTGATAAGAATTGGGATTGCTACATGCTCAGATAAAGCAAATATGGTGAAATGAATTGTTCATTGCGCAGTATTCGTGAGCGTGTGAGCGATAATAGAAGAAAATTTTCTACAGAAATTACTACAGTAAACATTTTTGCAACTTATCTTTATTGACTCTACGTTATTTTTGTCCCAGATGTTGTTTTTGGAATTCTACGACCTGGAGGTTGGCAAATCTATAATGAAGGATCTAATGAAATAGTGAACTCTGTTGCCTGGCTATTGTCAGTCATGCATGCAACCAGCATGTAGTGGTTTCCATGTGAAAAAGCCTGTTGCTGAATTCTCACGTGTGGGTCTTTCTATGGCTGCAGTCACACACACTACATAATCCACTTTCAGTGCACTTTTCAAATGGATTTTACTGTGTGAACTGGCAAAAACCCAGTTGGAAAGTGCAATGAAAGTGGATTATTTAGTGTGCGTGACTGCAGCCATATTTGTCATCATATTCAGCCTGAGATAACTCTGAGGCTGTCTGGAGGAACTGCTGTTTGTGTGTATATCCAGGTGTCCAAATGGCTCTGCACAGAATGCATCATTAGGACACAGAAATGCAAAACCTGTTACAAATGTGTATATGTAGTAGTGTCATGGCTCTCTCTCTCTCTGTGATTTAAGGGCTGCTTCCGCAACACACACAGTAAATCACATCTCCCTGCCAGGTGTTCCTGTATGGTAATCACTTAATATTTGTTGCAAGATATCAGGAACCTGAAGCATAAAACAAACAGACTTTAACTCTGTACAGCTCTTACCACCACTGATCTCAAAATGGGTGTGGACCCAAGTTTCAATCCTCTTCTTGTAGTTCCCTCGAATAACTTTCTTCTATATACCCCCTCACACAGCAGTTTGATTCTTAGAGGAGGAGGAGGAGGAGGAGGAGGAGAAGGAGAAGGAGAAGAAGAGGAGGAGGAAGAGGAGGAGGAGGAGGAGGAGATTGGATTTATACCGTGCCCTTCACTTGGAGTCTCAGAGCGGCTTACAAACTCCTTTCCCTTCCCCTCCCCACAACAGACACCCTGTGAGGTGGGTGGGGCTGAGAGAACTCTGACACAAACTGCTCTTTTTCAAGGACAGCTGTGCCAGAGCTTGTGACTGACCCAAGGTCACATCAGCAGGTGCAAGTGGAGGAGTGGGGAATCAAACCCGGTTCTCCCAGATTAGAGTCTACACACTTAACCACTACACCAAACTGGCTCTCTTAACTATCATCACACATCGTTGCAAACAGATATTTGTTGCATCTACATTTTACATTTCTGGCATAATTCTAAAAGTATTTTTATAGTATAGTGTGTGGAGAAACGGTTGTGAAAAAAACTATAACATTTAATCTGGAGTTTATTTGTTTTTTGAGAGCCAGTTTGGTATTGTGGTTAGGAGTGCAAACGCTAATCTAGAAAAACCAGATTCCCCACTCCTCCACATTCAGCTGCTGGCTTGACCTTGGGTCAGTTACAGTTCTCTCAGAGCTGTTCTGGAAAGAGCAGTTCTGGAAAGAGCTCTTTCAGCCCCACCTACCTCACTGGGTGTTTGTTGTAGGGAGGAGAAGGGAAAGGAGATTGTAAACCACTCTGAGACTCCTTTGGGTAGTGGAAGGCGAGGTATAAATCCAATCTCTTCTTCTTCTCTTCTTTTCACAAGCAAATCATCAAGATGATCATCTGAGGTGCTCAACTGGGCAAAAACTGGGCATTCCAAAGTAGGTAAGTTGGATTTTTGACCACCCATTTTCCTAATATTACTAGTTGATCTACATTCCTTTATTTGAAAAAAAAACTTATACCCCACCTTTCTGCCCTCATTAGGGCCACCTAAACAACTAGCAGATTAAAAATGTACATAATAAAAAATGCATCTTAAAAACCATAGAAACAAATCACAAAAACAATTAAACCCAAAGATAAAACACACATGCAAAAACATAAAAAGAGCCATTAAAACATAGGGCAGGAAGGAGAGGTCACCGAGGGAACGCCAGACAAAAAAAATAAATCATTCCTGTTCGGAATGTCTTGCTGAGAGAACGCTTCCCTCGCACAAACATGTAGAAGAAGAAGAAGAAGAGATTGGATTTATACCCTGCCCTTCATTTGGAGTCTCAGAGCGGCTTACAAACTCCTTTCCCTTCCCCTCCCCACAACAGACACCCTGTGAGGCTGGGTGGGGCTGAGGGAGCTCTGACACAAACTGCTCTTTCAGGAACAGCTGTGCCAGAGCTTGTGACTGACCCAAGGTCACATCAGCAGGTGCAAGTGGAGGAGTGGGGACTCAAACCCGGTTCTCCCAGATTAGAGTCTGCACACTTAACCACTACACCAAACTGGCTCTACTGGATGGATTGTTCCTCCCTCCCCCCTCTGTCACATCCCCAGAAGGACCAAAGCAGTGAAGCCGAGGTTAGGGGACATACATGGACAAAAAGCCAGGCTCTACAAGCAGTTGCAGTGAGGACGAGGGAAGAGGTGAGTGTAATTGAAGCCTCTTGTGCTTGCAGAAGATGGTGGCATACTTCCTCCATTACAGATAAGTAGGGTTGCCAGCTCTGAGGTGGGAAATACCTGGAGATTTGGGGGATGGAGACTGGGGAGGGGCCTCAGCAGGGTATAATGCTTTAGACTCCACTGTCCAAAGCAGCCATTTTCTCCGTGGGAGAATAGTGGGAGATCTCCAGGTGCCTCCTGGAGGTTGGCAAATTTGGATTAGGCTGCTTAGGAAATGTGTTTTGCAGCTTCACCGCTGTCACCATCTAATCCTCTGGTTGAATATCTGAGCCCTTGATTATTTGATTAAGGTTCATGAGTCTCTCAGCCACACCTGTTATCTCTTAGCCACAATCCCAGCTTTGTTTGCTGGATATCAGGCTTCCCATAGAGCATAATTATGTTTTGCTTGGAGCTTCTTGTCCCGTAAGATTGCTGGATATTGGCATGGAGTTCTGTGTGTTTGTCCCCAGCCTGAGACCCTGGAGAACCACTGCCGGTCTGAGTAGACAATACTGACTTTGACGGACCAAGGGCCTGAAGAGGGAGGAGGAAGAGGAGGAGATTGGATTTATACCCCACCTTTCACTATCCAAAGGTGTCTCAGAGTGGCTTGCAATCCTTTTCCCTTCCCCTCCCCACAACAGACACCCTGTGAGGTAGGTAGGGCTGAAAGAGCTCTGAGAGAACTGCCCTTGAGAGAACGGTTCTGAAAGAACTTATGACTGACCCAAGGTCATACCAGCAGCTGCATATGGAGGAGTGGGGAATCAAACCTGGTTCTCCCAAATTAGAGTCCATGCTCTTAAACACTACACCAAACAGCTTCATGTGTTCACGTGTCCAGCTCTAATTTTTTAAAATATATATATTATATTTTAATTTTATATGGGGTACAGAAAAAGAAGAGGGATGTGAGGGGGAAAGAAAAGTAAACGTAAGACATTTTAAAAAAATATTAAAGACAATATAAACGTGAATGAATTGATAGGTCTTGGTAAATCATTATAACATTATACCATTACCAATAGCACTGTTTCCCTAAAATACATTATTCGCTAGTCGCAGTCTGAAAGGAACTATGAAGAAAATGTGTGTAAACAAATTCTCTCAAAATCTCCCTTATAAATAAAAGCCGAATGGTGGTGGCACTTCTCTAGAACATTCCACACGCTCCAAAATCAGTTCGCTCTCTGATCTGTCATTCAGAGGGTCTCCCTATCCACTGGCTGCTTTGCCTGAGTCCTGAGTCCTGCCTCCAACATTCCTCTCCCCCCCCATAGCCAGTCAGAACACAGAGGTTATTTGCATATGCAGCCACATTGGCCTTTGCCTCGGAACACAGAGGTCGTTTGCATATGCGACTTGATTGGCTTTTGCCTCTAACATTCTAAACAGTTTTGCTCTTCTGAGGTAAAATGTGTCCAATCTCCAGGTGAGGACTGGAGATCACTCAGAATTACGACTGCTTTCCAGATGGCAGAGATCAGTTCCCCTGGAGAAAATGGTGGGCTCTGTATCCTTATATGCTGCTGAGGTGGCCCCCATATGACAGCCAATGTGACGTAGCAGTCAGGGCTTCAGAGTACGGGAGAGGCTGCAGGTGTGGGGGGGGTGGAAAGCTAAAGTGTGAGGGGGAAATAAAGGTAGGTTGATGATTGGCTGGGCAGGAGATAGGGTTGCCAACTCCAGGTGGGAAATTCCTGGAGATGTGAGGGATGGAGCCTGGAGAGGGAGAGGTTTCAGGAGACGTGGGACCTCGGACAGGTACAAAGCCATAGACTCCACCCTCCAAACCAACTATTCTCTTCTGGGGAACCATTGTTGCCAATCTCCAGGTGAGGGCAGGCGATCACTCAAAATTACAACTGTTCTTTAGGTAGCAGAGATCAGTTCCTCTGGAGAAAATGGTGGACTCAGTGTCATTATACCCTGCTGAGGTCGCCACAGCAAATTGACACTAAGTGTCCAAGGCTGGGGCACCCACCCAGAGCCTCTTTCTAGAGGTTGTTGTATTTATTTCCACAATGAGCCTTTTTCCTAGTCTTATATAAATTTAAAATAGCCTGGAAACCATGTAAAATGATTCATAACAACAACAACAAAATAACAAATATAGAAAATTCCATACAAGTGTTGAAAATCATATGACTGTGAAGAATTGATTAACTAAATAATCAAAACATAGTACTGCCCAGCTCTAATTGAATGGCTGTTCTGCTTGACTTGTCATCTTACTCCCATTAGGATGCTTGCCAAGAACTCTCTTCTGTCAAGAGATTCCCCAACAATCTTGTGATGACTTCTGGATCTGGTGCAGAGTTCTGGGTTTGTGCAGAGTTCTTGACACCAACTCTGACACTTGGTTTCCAAGCAGGATCACCAAATCCAGACCCCGTAGATGTCATTTTGCCTCTTTCTCCCTTTTAAAACACGGTACACTTTCTAACAGAAGGAAAAGGAAGTGCGTTCCTCAAGTCCGCTATTGGCCATGCATGGTGTTGGGCGTCTTCCAAATCCCTCAGAAGTGCAATAGAATGTGTGTACATATTTCCACTGGAGGAGCAGTAGCTAATTGACGTGCTTGGCACCTGTCATCTCAATATCTCCTGCTGTGTTTGATTAACAGATGAAACCAGCTGACGTGGTTAGAGTAAACATGGCAAACTCCCTTTCCTCAAAATAAATGTATACTTCATGCTGGGAGAGTTTTTGTTTTTTAACCTGAGGTTTAAAGACGAACAATAGAAAACATGTTTATAATTCCCCCCCCATCTAGTATGTATCAGTTGCATCAGCTGTCAGCTTGAGGCCCCGTTGAGAGCATTTTTATATGGCTGAAACTGTACTGGAGATAGGCTGGGATTTCCAAAAAAGATCTGCAGGACTGGGCCTTTTTAACCCTTTCCCATCCCATGTGGTGGAAAGTGCTGACAAGTCACAGCTGACTTATGGCAATCCCATGGGGTTTTCAAGCGAAGAGATGAATAGAGGAGGTTTTGTCATTTCCTGCTTCTGCAGAGTGACCCTGGACTTCCTTAGTGGTCTCCCATCCAAGTCAGGGCTGACCCTGCTTAGCTTCCAAGTTTGGGCTAGCCTGGGTAGGGTTGCCAAGTGCTTACCTGTTCTGGAGCGGGGGAGTCCAGCCTTGCTCTGGGAGTCTTCGTGTGTGCGCGCGCGCCGCAAGCCCATCACACGGAAGTGACGCAAGCACGTCGGGGACGTTGCAGGTGGGGCCACAATCATCCGAGGGAAAATCCCTAAGTCTGGGGAATCCAAGTCTCGGCTCCCCATCCAATAGTCCTGCTAAAAATTGGGCCATAGCTCATAATTAGAGCACCGGCTTTTGCATGGAGGAGATCCCAGGTTCAGTTCCCAGTGTTTCGGGGTAAAAGGAATGGGGGCAGACTATATGAAAGATCTCTGCTTGAGATCCCTGCGGAGTCACTGCCAGTCAGAAATACACAAGACGGATTTTGACAGACCAGTCGTTGTCCCTGATCGCAGGTCTGACTTAATTCTGATTTCAGTAGCTCTGTTCACCTGTTGCAATGAACAAATGCACATCTTTTTATAAGAAAAAGCCAATACGATTTTGCAACTGAAACTGGGGACCAAGTACCTGGATAAGTGTGGGGTTTGTATCACTCATTTAATTTTACATGCGTTGAATACAGTGTGTAGGGTTGCCAAGTCCCCTCAGCGGGGGATGGGAGGGAGCGGGGTTGCCAGCTCCAGGTTGGGAGACTCTTGGATATTTGGGGACAGAGCCTGAGCAGGACAGGGACCTCAGTGGGGTATAATGCTACAGAGTCCATCCTCCAAAGCATCTATTTTCTCCAGGTGAGCTGATCTCTCTAGCGTGATGAGCTGTAATTCTGAAAGATCCCCAGGCCCCACCTGGAGGCCGGCATCTCTAGCAGCGCGAGAATTACTCAGTGCATGCATTTCTTTAAAAATCAAGTGTATAGTGAACATGGATTGTACAGACATTCACTGTAACTTGCGAACAAGGCTAAAATAAGGCCGCTTTATGCATTCATATATGTCTGTTCAATACCTCTAAGATGCTTCTACTTCCTATTAGGGGGAAAACACATGTGTCCTCATGTTTCTTCCCCAACAGGGATACAAGCAGATTAGAGGTAATAGTTCAGGGGAAAGGGTTAATATCCTCTCCCTTTTCTTGGAAATTATAGCCCCATCTGTTGCCAACTATAAAAGGGGGCAAACCCGTCATTTAAAATTGACCCCGTAAATAGATCATTAAGGTGCTGTTTGCCACACAGAAAATGATGACTGTAATAATCTCTCCCTCCTCCCAGGCAACCCTGGCAAATGTGTTTCGGAGAATGGTCTGTGCACCAAGGGGTCTCAGACCTTTGCATGAAGATTTGATTCTTGGCCAGAGTCTTCACAGCCTTTGTAAGGGCAGAAACGTGGGATACAGGTTATGCAAATAAACACATTATACAGCAATAAAAGCAGAGGTATTTCGGGGGGGATCACGGGGGATCGCAGTTCCCCCGGGTGAGGTATGGGGGGTGGGGCACATGACGAAGCCCCGCCCCCTGCTTCCGGCCCTCATTCAGCCAGGAGGAGGCAGGAGAAGAGGGAGGGTAAGTTGCTTCCTCCCTGCCTCTCCCCACCCCTGCCTGCCTGGGGCCAGGGAGGGCCTTCGCGGGGCTTCCTTGCACTCCCGCCGGCCTTGCAGGTCCACCACCGGGCCCCTCATGGGGCTCGGCAGTGGAGCTGCAAGGCCGGCGGTGGCGGCCGGAATCGTTGGGGGCAGGGTGTGTGGCCTTATGATACATTTCTGGTGATGTCAGGGGGTGTGGCATATGCTAATGAGTTATGCTAATGAGTTCCCCTAGCTCCTTTTCTACGAAACGACCCCTGAATAAAAGGTGTGTGAGGGGGGAGTCTTGTGTATATATGTCCACAGCAGTTTATTCTGGAACCAAACAGGAAGTGACCCATGGCAAAGATGCTGCGCAGGACAAACCCACTGGACTAGGGTTGCCAACACCCAGGTGGTGGCTGGAGATCTCCTGGGTTTACAACTGATCTCCAGGCGACAGAGATTAGTTCACCTGGAGGAAATGTCCACTTTGGAAGGTGGGCTCTATGGCGTTATGCCCCATTGAAGTCCCTCCCCTCCCCAAAACCTGCCCTCCTCAGGCTCCATCTCAAATATCTCCCAGTATTTCCCAACCTGGAGCTGGCAACCCTGCACCGGCCACAGCTAAGCATCAAACCAGTAAGAATACTTCCACAGGATCCCCTTGGAAGAAAGTGCCCAGCCTGAATTGTGATGCTGCGTTGCTTCATTGAACTGCGTGGTTTTAAGTATTCTTGGCCCAAGCGAGAAGAGCAATGAATACAATTATGTTTGAAGAGCCCCGCCCTGCAGCAGCGGCTGATTATCTCGGCCGGTGAACAATAACGGGAGGCAGATACCATGGCTGGTGGTTGAAGGAGGAGGATGTACTTCTGGGTTAGTTACAGAACGTACAGCCTTTAGTGGGCTATTGACATTTTGAGTGTGGCAGAGAAGGGGACGATGGAGAAACAGCCCAAGTAAGTTTCCTTTTTCTGGTTCATGTTGAGAGGCCGTGAGAATGCGACAGAGGCCAAAAGGAAGAGAAACAAGGCCTGGGAATAGACTTGCACTTTGCTCCCGAAAAATGCCAGTGGTAAAACGAAAGCTGTACGGTAATATTTATGTTCCAGCTTGTTCTTATCCTCTTTCTTTGAGGAACTTCTGACTTCCCTCAGACTGAGAACTGTTAAGGATCTCCAGGCTATGATGGCCGTGCAGCTGAATGAGTGCCTATGCCTGTTCAGTTAAAGTGGTCTTGGGTGTGCCATAGGAGAGGACTTTGCTGTTATCTCACTGAGATTTAGGGCTGCCAGGTCCTCCCTGGCCATTGTCGGGGGATGTGGGGGTAGGGTTGCCAGATCCGGGTGGGGAAACTCCTGAAGATTTGGGGGTGGAGCCTGGAAAGGACAGGGACCCTCAGTGGGGTAGAATGCCAGAGAGTCCACCCTCAGAGCATCTGTTTTCTCCAGGGAAACTGATCGCTGTACTCGGGAGATGAGCTGTAATTTATAGGGGATCCCCTGGAGGCTGGCATCCCTATGTGGGATTTAATGTATTGTACGGGATTGCAATAATGAATTCTGGATGGATACCAGAAAACTTTTGTTGTTCAGTCGCACAGTCGAGTCTGACTCTTTGCGACCCCGTGGACCAGATCACGCCAGGCCCTCCTGTCTTCCGCCGTCCTCTGAGGTTTGCTCAATTTCATGTTCGTTGTATCTATGACACTGTCTAACCATCTCATCCTTTGCCGTCCCCGTCTTCTTTGACCTTCAATCTTTCCCAGCATCAGGGTCTTCTCCAGTGAGTGCTCCCTTCTCATTGGGTGGCCAAAGTATTTGAGCTTCAGTTTCATTATCTGGCCTTCTAGGGAACAGTTACGGTTGATTTCTTTTAGGATTGACTGATTTGATCTTCTTGCAGTCCAAGGGACTCTCAAGAGTCTTCTCCAGCACCATAGTTCAAAAGAATCTATTCTTCGGCGCTCGGCCTTCCTTATAGTCCAACTCTCGCAGCCATACATGACTACTGGGAATACCATTGCTTTGACCATGCGGACTTTTGTTGGCAGGGTGATGTCTCTAGTTTTTATCATGCTGTTTAGGTTCGCCATCGCTTTCCTCCCAAGGAGCAGGCGTCTTTTAATTTCATGGCTGCAGTCACAGTCTGCGGTGATCTGGGATCCCAGGAACGTGAAGCTTCCGCAACCCTAAATAGGTGGTTCCTCAGGGTCCTTGAAGGCCCAACTGCTCATGTAGAATCTGGCCTGTTCTTTGAGATCATCGCGGGAGGCTTACCTACCTGATGGCCAGGCCAGATGAGAAGCTGATAGTTCCATGATCGGAGCTCCCACTGGGTTTCTAAACTCAAGGAGCCCCAGTTCTGGTCAGGGCTTGGTGTGACAGGAGGGGAGATTTCTTCATCTGAAATGTCTCAGGGGAGCCGGTATTTACCCTGTTGTGGAAACATACAGGTACTGATACGGGTGCTTGTATGTTTCCCCCAGGTAGCGAAGAGCAGTTCCCTGGCCCCATTTCAGATCAGGAGAATGTCACAAGGAGAAGGTTTAACTGCCTCCCATCAAATTGTACGGTGATGTCAGTTTGAATTGGGACCCCCAAACATATCCAAGATGTCGGGATAACACTCTGGTATTTGGACAAAAACTCTATGGTAGAAGCCAAATTTACTGTAGAGTTTTTGCCAAATTACCAGAGTGTTGATCCAATGTCCCGGATGTGATGATGTCTCTTCCAGGTCACATAGGCAGTGATGTGGATGTGTCACTGTACATCAGATGGGCTTCCCTGCTACTCCTAGTAAGCCCCCCCCTCCCCGGGTGGCTTGCCTGGTGCCTTCTGTGTCAAGCGAAGCCTTTTTGTTGGTTACCAGTTCGTTAACTTGGCAATGTTTTCTGGTTTGCCACTCTGGTTTTACAGGTTATGAAGAATTATATTGTTGCCATGCAAAGTGTTGCTGTGATTTTTAATCAGTGCTGTATGAACTGCTGCTTTGCAAACAGATGTTTTAACTGGTTCAATATTATTAAATTAATTTTATTTTTTGCTCTTATGCTGTATGCATGTAAATTTGTGGTTTTACCTAGGGGTGCCCAGTGTCCTGCTATGGTGGGAAACCTCTCAGCAAATCCCCAACATTGCTTACTGGCACCTGAAAGGCCAATGGGAGGGAATGGCAGGAATTGGGGTGAGTGTGCTGGTACTGCACTGCCACTGCATCACTTTTGCTGAAAACCAGAAGTGACATCATGACATTAGGGGCAACACTCTAGGAACTGCGAAAAACGCTACGGCTTAATCCAAATCCTCCTGGGGGTGTGAGGCAGTTGCCTGGCATCCATATTTTTACCTAATGTTATTGTTGAGATTTATTATCACTGGATTTTTTTTATTGTGTAATTGTTTTTGGTTTTTTGTAAGGCTTGACTGTTAGCTGTCTTGGTGTTTGATAAAGTATGGGATTTATATTGCTTAAAATAAATACCTCCACTTCATTACAGTGATTCTTGGGCTTCCCTGGAAAGAGGACATTCCTATTAAACTAGTAGTACAGCTATGCTTAGGCAAGTGGAACTGTGGAGCAATTTACAAAGGCTCCTGCTTAATGGATTGGGTAGGACAATCAGTTTCTGTGACACAATTGTGTGGCTGTTGATCAATAGTTCTTCTATAGGATCTTAATGGCTTTCCTCAAAGAAACCCTTCTTGTGGTGGGGGGCCCAGTGGAACATCTCCGTTTTACAGGCCTGGGAGAGTGTTCTACCAAAAAGGCTCTGGCTCTGGTCGAGGCTAAATGGATGTCCTTAGGGCCAGGGACCACCAGCAGCTGTTGTTCTGATGAGTGTAGTTCTTTGAGGGACATAGCAGGAGAGGCGGTCCAGCAGATATGTAGGTCCCAGACCACTCAAGGCTTTGAAGGTTAATACCATAACCTTGAACTGGATTTGGTACTCCACTGGGAGTCAATGTAGCTGGCAGAACACTGGTTGGATGTGTGCTCTAAAAGGTGCCCCTGTAAGGACACACACTGCTGCATTTTGAACCAGTCAGCCTCAAGGGCAGCCCAGCATAGAGTGAGTTACAGTAGTCCAGCCTGGAGGTGACCATTGCATGGATCACTGTGGCTAGGTCATAAGGAGAGAGATAGGGAACCATCCGTTTATACTTATACCATGTTTTTCACCCCAATGAGAACCCAAAGAAGCATATGTCATTCTCTCTTCCTCAATTTTATCCTCACAACAGTAGTCCTGTGAGAGACGTTAGGCCAAAAGCAAGTGTGAGCGGCCCACTAAGGTCACACAGCGAACTCCGTGAAAAACTGGGGGGTTGTCCCTGGGTCTCCCAGACCCAAGCCCAACACGCTACACATTACACTACACTGACTCTTTTGCTTAATTCTCAGTACAGGTCTTCAGACTTTTGTCTTGAAGTCCCAATGAAACTGAGACCGATTCTGCAAAAGCTGTTGTCCCGCCCTTGGTCTCCTGTTTCCCTTGGTTGTACTCAGGGGTTATTTCATAGACAATGAGGTGCAGGAGCTCATTAGCATAACTTATTAGCATAACTCGTTTGCATATGCCACGCCCCCTGAGATCACTGGAAGTGTGTCAGAAGGCAACACCCACCGCTCAGGCTCCACTGGACTGTTTTGGATTGCTAGCTATTGGGGGGGGCGTGCAGATCTGTCCTTGCAGAGGAGGGAGAGCTTGTACCTGAATAAAACTTGGTCTTAAAGCTGCCACTGGATTGTTTCGGATTGCTAGCTATGGCGGGGGGGAAACACACAGATCTGTGCAGGAAGGAAGGAAGGAGAGAAAGAAAGAGGAAGAGAAGGAAATAAGGAGGGAAAGGGAGAGAAGGAAAGAAGGAGGGGAAGGAATGAAGGAAGGTAGGGAGCTGCTGGGAAAGGCGGGCGGGGAGAGCTCTGCAACTTACTTGGCTGCTTCTTGCTCCTCCTGGCCCGGGGCTGCTGGGAGCAGGGGGCGAGGCTTGTTGCATGTGCCCACCCCCTGGGCTCTTTACTGCCGGAACTCTGCTCCTGTGCGCTCCTGCAGGAAATGACCCCTGGTTGTACTGCTCAATTTCCCACTATATGCTGCGTGGCCACATTTTGACCCACATCTCCCCCTAAGGATCAAGAAGATGCGGGGGAAATCGGGGGGAGACATGGGTCAGAAGGATCAAGAAGACATGGGGGAAATCAGGGGGAGAAGCCAGTCAAAATGCGGCTGCGCAGCAAATAGTGGGAAATGGAGCAGTACAACCGGGGGAATGGGAGACCGAGGGTGGGACAACTGCTTTTGTGGAATCGGTCTGAGAAGGTCCTGCATGGCATTTGGTTTGAGGCTGGTCAGTATCATGTCTCATGTGCACCCCGTATTGGGAGGCTTCATCACAGGGCCTCGGAGTATACATGACTGAAACCTCCTTTAAAGGGGGACAGAAACTACCACGAAAGCTGTCCAGCGTTTATTGTATTGCACTGGAACAGGCCTTTGAATTGGAACTTTCCAGAATATCTGCAAAGTTCTGGGTACACTGTCAAGCTTTTTGCCTCAGTATTGGAGTGAGAAACTTTTCCTAAGACGGCAGACATTCTTCCCTTATTCTGAGGCTACAAAGCTTTTTGTGAGATATTACAGAGGATACTGTGATGCTAAAGAGCTTAAGGGATAAGCTGCAGGTTACCTTTCCCCCCCTCTCCTGTGGAATACGTTCTGAAATCATTATGTGGATTCAGGAATGTGAATTATAGCCAACTTGAAACAAGTAAAACTGGGTTGCCCTGTGCTTCCTGGTTTCTGAGAAGTGTTGGCTTTCTTTCAAGATTTCCTCTTCCCCTCTTTTCAACAAGGGCTGCTTAAAGATGTAGGCTTTTCAGTTTCACAGGATCTAGGGTTAAGCTTTAGCATTCAGAAAAGACTCTGAGCGGCTTCGTGCGTTATTCTGATTCCTTTTCTGAAGGATATGACCAAGGGTGGAAAATACATGCAATTTGGTGATGGTTTTTAAAAGATCTTTTTTTCTTTCTCGAATACAGCTTGCTGGGGGTCAGGCCTGTCATTTCAAGGGGAAGTATGGTCCTGGAGGGAGAGGGACTTAAAAAATATTGGTACTTAGTTTTCACTGTGAATATGCGTCACATCAGTAGTACAACACTAGCAACTAAACTGATCCCCTTTTACTCCCCCCAGTTAGGGCTGCCAAGTCCCCTGGGGGGGCGGGGTTTTTCCCACTGAAAAGGCCCCCAACCCGCCATTCCAGATCAGGCCGGCGGGGGGGAACCCCACCCCCAAAGTGCCCGGTGCGATGACGTCACCCAGAGGCGACGTCATCGCGTCAGGCACATCGCCGGCCGATGCTCTAGCAATCAACCTGAAAACTCTATGGTACCATAGAGTTTCCAGGTTGATTGCTAGAGCGTCAGTCGGTGATGTGCCAACCTGATGACATCACTTCCGGGTGATGTCATCACGCAACACGTGTGCGAATGTCCTGGACTGGAATCGGGTCTCCCCCACTGTGGCAGGTAAGTGACTTGGCAACCCTACCCCCAATGCTCCTGCTCCCTCTACCCCAGGATATCTCTCCAGGCTGTTTTCTTCTTCCGCTTCTTGAAATAACAGCACCTGTATTTGGGGTCCCCCAAGTTTGCAGGAAAATCTGTCTAGCATTATGGCCCTGATCTGCAGATTTATATATCCACTTATGGGGGCCATGCATCGCTATTAGATACATAGATAAAATAAGTTATATACTTCTTAGGATATCCTAGTTGGCAGATGTTCCCTGTTGAGTATAAACCTTATGGCAGATTCAGGTTTGCCTCCCATTCATGTATGAGATGGCTTGCAGACTTAAGGCCTAACTCAGGGGTGGCCAAACGTGCTTAACGTAAGAGCCACACAGAATAAACACCAGATGTATGAGAGCCACAAGACCTGAACAAATATTACACTGAGCAGCCAATTGCCAGGTATCCCTTCCATACCTGACATTAAACATCTTACCTGGATATGCTGCCCTTATGAGTAGCAACGTTTTCCTAAAAATAGCAACACATTTCTTCAGCTTTCTTCTGGGTCTTTCTGGTTTCTACAAAATATAGGGCTGCCAAGTGGGGGCGGGTGTGGGGAAAACCCCCGCTCCGGAGGCCCGATTCCCGCCGCCGCCAAATCGGGCCCCAGGGGGAACTCCGCCCCCGAAGCATGTCAATCACATTGGGGGCGTGGCCCCGACCGTCGGAGGGAAAACTCTATGGTTTTCCCTCCGACGATCGGGGCCACGCCTTCAACGCGATCGACATTGTGCGTCACTCCCGGTAAGAAATATTGACTTGGCAACCCTAATAAAATACCAGCTTCCTATTCTTTCTACCGGGCTTGTAGTGGAATCCCAAGCAGACTTACACTTTTCTAAGCCCATTAAAGTCAATGTGCTTAGAAGGGTGTATATGTTTAGGATTGCATCGTCACCTTTATCTAACAGACTGAGTTCCGACATGGTCCAATTCTTTCTGTACTCACTGGGTGTTTTATTTTGTCACAGAAATCAGGCTGATAAATTGAATAGGGGCGGCGGGGGGGGTGGTGGTCTCTGCCAGGGCTGCATAACTCAGAAGGAGTATAGGGATAAATCTTAGTGTAATACAGTGAAGGGAGGATTTTTAAAATGTGTCTCTTCACAAAAAGCAGTCCTCTTCTTTTTATGTAATTTGCATAACAGTCCTCTTCTTTTTATGTAATTTGCATAACAGTCCTCTTCTTTTTACCTGTATTTACAGTGTACTTACAGGCATATTTAACAAATAAACCATCTATTTGCATTGAAGGCCCCCGTAAGAGAGCCAGTTTGGTGTAGTGGTTAAGTGCGCGGACTCTAATCTGGGAGAACCGGGTTTGAGTCCCCCACTCCTCCACTTGCACCTGGCTGGATGAACTTGAGCAAGCCATAGTTCTGTTAAGAGCTGTCCTTGAAAAAGAGCAGTTTCTGTCAGAGCTCTCTCAGCCCCACCTACCTCACAGGGTGTCTGTTGTGGGGAGGGGAAGGGAAAGGAGTGTGTAAGCCACTCTGAGACACCTTTGGGTAGTGAAGGGCAGGGTGTAAATCCAATCTCCTCTTCTTCTAAAATCGTTCATGTTCTTTCATCAGCAGATTTCTCAGAATCATGGAATTACAGTGTACTTACAGGCAAGATCTCTCTCTTGTTCAGTCTCTGCCAGTAGCACCTTAACAACTAACAAAATGTGTGGCAGGGTAAGAGCGTTCATGAGTCGTTGCTCACTTCTTCACACCAGTGACTCACGAAAGCTCCTACCCTGCCACAAATTATGTTAGTTGTTAAGGTGCTACTGGATTCTTTCTCTTCTCTGTAGCTACAGACAGACAAACTCAGCTACCCGTCTTGATCTTTCCACTTTTGCTGTTAATGGATAAGTATAATTGGCTTGATAAGGTAAACGAAACAGTGATGTGAAAACTCTGGCCAGGTTTGTGTGCCTCCCAGAGCCACTAGGTGAGGCTGCAGAGTAATTTTGCAAGGGAACAGCAGGAAAAAGTGATCTGTTGTAAGTTCATTGTGTGTATGTTTGTGATAGTCAGAACCAGAAGTTTTAGTGCCTTATAAAATAGTCTTTTTTACATATTTTCCCTTCCAGTAGTTTGAACATTTGGGTATCTGACAGAGCAAAATTTCATGTAAATACTAGTTCTATTACACTTGAATTCTCCAAGTATAATTTAATGGGGTTTGGCATGAGACCTAAGTCCAGGTTGGGAAATACCTGGAGATTTTGGGAATGGAGCCTGAAGGAGGGCAGGGTTTGGGGAGGAGAGGGAATTCAGTAGGGTATAATGCCATAAAGTCTGCCTTCCAAAGCAGCCATTTTGTCCAAGTGCACTGATCTCTGTCGCCTGGAGGTCAACTGTACTCCCAGGAAATCTCCAGTCACCATCTGGAGATTGGCAACCCTACCCAAGTCACATGACTACTACCTTGATCAAGGCGACCACCTTTCATCCCCAGTGTTTGTTGTGTAGGGTTGCCAAGTGTATCTTTGCCGGGAGCGGGGGGCTCCTGGCTGGCGTCTTGTGCGTGCATGTCACCTGGAAGTGACGGGAGGACGTCACCCGGAAGTGACAGGAGGATGCCAGGCACGCTGGGGGCAGGGTCACGGCCATACAAGGGAAAACCATAGAGTTTTCACTTGTATGGCCATGGCCCCGCCCCCACTGTGCCCGGCATGCCCGCGTCACTTCCTGGTGACGCGCACGCGGGGATGGGGTTCCCCTGGGGCCTGATTCCACGGCGGCGGAAATCGGGCCTCCAAAGCGGGGGTTTACCCGCCACCCGCCCCCACTTGGCAGCCCTATTGTTGTGTAGTGATGTTTCCTAATCCCAATGTTATCGCCACCATTGATGGTGGTGGCGGCGGGGGCCCCTATGCGAAAGCCTGGTGGAAGAGCTCCATCTTGCAGGCACTGCGGAACTGCATAAGGTCCCACAGGGCCCTGATCTCCTTCGGGAGCTCGTTCCACCAGGTAGGGGCTGCCACTGAGAGGGATCTGGCCCTGGTCGCAGCAAGCTTTGCCTCCCGGGGGCCTGGAATCACCAGGTGGTGTTGGGTCCCCGACTGAAGTGCTCTTGGAGGTATATGTGGGAAAAGGTGGTCCCTCAGGTAAGTCAGACCATGTACCCTACGGCTTCTTTGTGTGTGTTATATGCCATCAAATTGCTTCTGACATGGTGACCTATGAACTAATTACCTCCAAAATGTCCTATCGCTAACAGCCTTGCTCAGGTCTTGCAAACTGAGGGCCATGGCTTCCTTTTTTAGATTCAATCCATCTCATATTCGATCTTCCTCTTTGGATCTTCCTCTGCCTTCAACTTTTCCTAGCATTATTGTCTTTTCCAGTCACTCTTGTCTTCTTGCAATGTGACCAACCTACAATAGATTCAGTTTAGTCATTAGAGGCCCCGGTCACACGGGAGGATGTGCCCTGTGAAACGGACGGGTTGAGGGTGCATCAAACGGGCGCGATCATACGGCAACATCTGGGAAGCGTAGCGCACCCGTCACCAACCCGTACCGTCGGCCCGAAGAAGCGGATTTAAAAAGTACCAGCAAAAGGGTAGTGTCATGCCTGCCCCTGCTGATGTCATGCCTGCCTTTGCTGATGCCCCTGAACAGGCTCCTGAGGACCCTGAACAGGCTCCTGAGGACAGTACTGCAGCAGAAAGGCAAAGACTGGATCCTGTAGCTGAAAGCTATCTAAGTGGTGAGGAGGATAGAGCCTCCCAGGGAACACCTGCAAGGGATCAGTCTCTGCTGCAGCCCAGTAATTCATCATCAGACTCGCCTCCACCTGTAACCAGGCTCAGGAATGTAAGAAGACAACAGCTGAGAGAGCGAAGGCAGAATGCACGCATGCGTGCCAGAAGATCTCTTAGCCCTGATTACTGACAGGATCCTGTCCTCACTCCTGGCTAGCTAATGAGTTGATTAGCTAGCACTGTATATATGCAAGTCTGTTGCCAGCAGTCATTTGTGCTGGCAACGTCGTTTGTTCAGGACCTGAATCCTTGCATCTCTGCTCCAGACCTTGTGGAATTCTTCTCGGCTTGATCCTCGGCTTTTGACCTTTGGCTTTGTTGACCCTGCGTTCATCTCTGACTCCTCTGGTATTGTTGTGATTTATGGACTTGAAACTTTGGTATGTCTGACCCTGCTTTTGGACTGTGATTTAAACCTGCTTGAACCTTGCTACCTGATTTGCCCGGCTTGACCTCGGACTGTTCCTGGACTTTTGCTTGCTTGTGTCACGCCCCCTGGTCCTGCCGTGACAGGTAGTAGCAACCGGAAAACGCGGGTCGCGGGCGAGCGTCGGATCGTGGAAGCAGAGTTAATCCGGCGCATCCAGCACGTGCATGCATCCCGTAGCACGTCTGATTGCACCATGCCGGTTCTTCTTGGCCTTTGATGCGCTTCAACATTGCCATGTGATCGCCGGCTATCGCCGTATGTGCGGCACCTCGGGGAACCGTATGATCGTGTTACCGCGCATCTTTCTAATCTGGCGCTAAAATGCCTCCCTTCCACTGCGGATTTTCCTGCTCGTGTGACCGGGGCCTTAGCTTCTAGGGAGAGTTCAGGCTGATTTGCTCCTTTAAAGGATTTATAATATACAAGGCCAAGACTTACCTGAAAGGCCGGATTGCTGCGTGGGCAAAGGAGGGCTGGAGGAGGTCTTCTCCCCCCCCTTTGGTCTAACGGCCAGCAGAGGCGGGAAACTGGGACAACCGCATTGGCCGGCTCCACGCCAGCTGGGGGGGGGAGCTGATTGGTCTTGAATTTGGCGAGCTCTACGCAGTGATGACGTAGAGCCTGCCCGGCAGATTTAAGCAGCGCTGCCAGTGAAGCGTGGCAGTGTGGTTTTCGTCGGACCCCCACCCACCCTCCCTGGATTTAAAAGTTTCTCTAAGTTTGTTATTGTCACAGTTGGCAGTTTGGCGCATCTGGGGTGGATCCTTTTTGGGGAGACAGGCCTGCATGTCCACCTCCCCCTTTTGGGGGACCCCCTTAAGGGGTCTGGGGGTTTGAGCCAACATGCAGTAGGCCCATCTCGGGGGCTGTGCCAGGCTCACCCCAGGTAGGTGTCAAATTGGTACCACGCAGAGGCATCCGCCCTTGTGATACCAGTAGTATTTGTCACTCCCGGGATTTTCCCTCAGCAGGCGGGCTGAGGGATGTGGTTATCGGGCGGCAGGTGGCTCGCTCGATTTTCTAAGATCCACCCCCATGCTTTGCCAATGCTCCTTGGTCTGTGGCCTGTTCTTTATTCCAAAATTGCTGTGTGGTGTGTTGTAGACCTCAGCGGGACCTCTCCTTACTAAGCCCTGCGTCAGCAATAGCCTATGCATGTTTACTCAGAAGCAAGTCATATTTCATTCAGCAGGGCTTAAGTCTAAGGTAGATACCCATAGGATTGCAGCCTTGTTCACACACGTAGAAGAATGATGAAGTAGATGGTAGGATGAACTGCAGATGGAAGACAGCATGGTATAGCCCACTCTCATCAGTTCTTGGAAGCTAAGCAGGGTCAGTACTTGGATGGGGGCAGGGCTTTTTTTTTGTAGAAAAAGCCCAGCAGGAACTCATTAGCATATTAGGTCACACCCCTGACAGCACAGCTCATTGGCATATTAGGCCACACCCCCATGTTACCAGAAGTGTGCTCATCCAGCCACACCCACCTTTTGCTTCTTATTCTGTTTACCTTGTTTGTTGTCCAAACCCAGGGCTTTTTTGTAGCAGGAACTACTTTGCATGTTAGGCCACACACCCCTAATGTAGCCAATCCTAATGGGTTTCTGCTGTTGGGTGTGGCCTATTATGCCAATGAGTTCCTGCTGGGCGTGGCCAACTTGGAAGCCAGCCGGAACTCCGTTCCTGTGCGTTCCTGCACAAAAATAGCCCTGGATGGGAGACCACCAAGGAAGACTCTGCAGAGGTAAGGCAATGGCCAACCACCTCTGCTTCTCACTTGCCTTGAAAGCCTCTTGCTGGGTTGTAACTTGGCGGCACTTTCATATGTAGAATGAACTGCACCACTTTCACTGGAATTTAGGCCCCGATGCTTTAAAAGGTGACAGAGAGGATGTCTTCGTGATCAACTTGGGAACACCATTCTAAAAGGTCAGAGCTATAAGTAAAAAGACTTATGCCTGGGTTGACACTGATCTAACAGTCCTCACGGGTGGCACATTTAGCCAGAACAGTCCTGTAGAGTTGTGTAGATGGTGCATACATTCACAGCAGGAGAGATACTCCTTCAGGTGTGTGGTCCCTAGGTAATGAGGTTTTAGAAGTAAGTATCAGCACCTGAAGATATTCCAAGATAGGTGTGATGTGTTTGTATCCGCTCAGTCCAGCCAAAAGATGGGCCCACCATACTTTGCACTCATTGAAGTTTTGAATATTTCTGTCTTCAAGGCATCTCGTTACAGTAGTCTAGGGTTGAGGTGATAGTAGTAAAGATGAAGAGGAAAAATAGCCACATGTAATTGAGAAGGACACTTCTGTACCCCATATCAATTTGCTTTGCCATCAGTAAAGTAGGAGTGAGAAACAGATAGACTGATCTCTGACAAAGAAAAACTTACCCCAAACAGAGTGGGCAAAGCAGTCCCCCTAGGGTTGCCAAGTATTACCTCGATCCGGAGCGGGGGACTCCCAGGTTGCTCCTGGTGCATGTGCGTGCCACATCCACATCACACGGAAGTGCTGCGATCATGCAGGGCATGCTGGGGGCGGGGCCATGACCATAGAGTTTTCCCTCAGATGGTCATGGCCCCGCCCCCAGTGTGCCCCGCGTGATCGCATCACTTCCTGGTGACGTGCACGTCGGGGTGGAGCTCCCCCCGGTGGCGGCGGGGAACGGGCCTCTGGGGTGGGGGTTTCCCCGCCCCCCAGGGGGACTTGGCAAGCCTAAGTCCCCGCTAGAACACTGACATTACAAATCAACATAATTCATGCCTTAAAGTGCCCTGATGACTAACTCTGACTATGATCTGCCAGAAGATCACAGAGAGCCAGCATGGTGTAGTGGTTAAGAGTGGTGGCCTCCAGTGTTCCCTCTAAGCTGAGTTAGTGTGAGCTAGCTCACAGTTTTTTAGCTTCCAGCTCACACATTTTTGTCTTAGCTCAGGAAGGAGGGCTCCAGAGCAAACTGATTTATGCAGTAGCCAAATCACTTGCTCGCAACTTTAATGCCAGTAGCTCACCAAGTAGAATTTTTGCTCACAAGACTCCACAGCTTAGAGGGAGCATTGGTGGCCTCTAATCTGGAGAACTGGGCTTGATTCGCTGCTTCTCCACATGAAGTCTGCTGGGTGACTTTGGGCCAGTCACAGTTCTCTCAGGACTCTCTCAGTCCCACCTGCCTCACAAGGTTAGGGTGGCCAGCCTCTAGGTGGGGCCTGGGGATCTCCCACTTTTATAACTGATCTCCAGCTGACAGCGATCAGCTCCCCTGGAGAAAATGGCTGCTTTGAAGGGTGGACTCTGTGGCATTATAAGCATGCTGAGGCCCCTCCCCTCCCCTCCCCAAGCCCCGCCTTCTCCCTGATCCACCCCCAAAGACTCCAGGTATTTTCCAACCCAGACCTGGTAACCCTACACAAAGTGCCTGTTGTGGGGAGGGGAAGGGAACATGATTGTAAGCCCCTTTGAGACTTCTTAAAGGTAGAGAAAAGCAGGGTATAAAACCCAACTCTTCTTCTTCAAAAGAAGACTGAAACCATTGAAGCAGGATTCCCTTCATGCCTCCTTTAGGTCTCTAAATGTTCCTGGACAATAGAGTGGTCTTCTAGGTCAGAGGCTGCGAATAAATCAAGCCGGACCAGAAGGGATGCATTAGCCTTGTCCGTTTGTAAGTGGATTTCACCCACCGGAACCCCCTAAATTGTTTTCCATCTCAAAACCAGGGCTGAATACAGACTGAAATAGATCATGGACATATGTGTCATCTAGGAATCCTGGAAGCATTAAGTTGGAGCATTCCAGCCAGGCAAAAAATAAAATAAGTTCAGACCACGTTCTCTGCAGGCTACTGTTGCAGTTGTCCCAAATTGTTTTTCTCTACCATACTCTCTCTCTCTTTTACACACAGGCCTTGTCCAGTCATTACAATTTTTGCAATCCAAGAGCACTTAACAGGAGATTGCATTATTTATGGTCCTTCCAAAATGTGAAATCCTGGTAGGATCCTGGAGGGTTTTTTTTTTGCCTGGAAAAGCGTTAGACTCTGATCTGGAAAATCGGATTTGGTTCCCCACTCCTCCACATGATGCCTGCTGGGTGACCTTGGGTCAGTGACAGTTCTCTCAGAACTCTTTTAGCCCCCGCTACCTTACAGGGTGTCTGTTGTGGGGAGAGGAAGAGAAGGTGACTGTAAGCTGCTCTGAGACTCCTTTGGGTAGTGAAGGATGGGATATAAAAACCAACTCTTCTTCTTGAAAACTCCATGGGATCAGCAGAAGTCAGCTGTGCTTTGTATCATTTTCCACCACCAAGATGGGTCGTCATGTTATTCTGTCTGTAGGAGAAGAAAATATTAAGAGTCCAGTAGCATCTTAAAGGGAGCTGCGGTGGCTTAAGTGGTTAAGACGCTGACCTGCAGGCTGTGGAAGGGCAGGAGTTCAGCAGTTCGAGACCCGGGTGCCGCATGACCGAGTGAGCTCCCGTCTCTAGTTCTAGCTCCTGCCAACCTAGCAGTTCGAAAGCAAGAAATTGCAAGTAGATAAATAGGTACCACTTCGGTGGGAAGGTAACAGCGTTCCGTGCGCCTTGGTGTTTAGTCATGCCGGCTACATGACCACGGAAACGTCTTCGGCCAGTGCTGGCTCTTCGGCTTTGAAACGGAGATGAGCACCGCAACCCTAGAGTCGGATTCGACTGGCTTTCGAGCAAGGGAACCTTTACCTTTTAGCATCTTAAAGACTAACAAAATTCGTGGCAGGGTATGTATCCGAGGAAGTGAGCAGTGACTCGCGAAAGCTCATACCCTGCTACCAATTTTGTTAGTCTTTAAGGTGCTACTGGACTCTTACTCTTTTCAGATTCCACCACCAAGCTGATGCTTTTACTGCCGTCTTGGTAGAACAATAAAGCAGTCATGCTTGAGCTCATTGTAATGGAGGCACTTGTATGGACTTCTCCAAGCAATGGTGAAATGATTTCACAAGCATTGGAATGGAAGAAATGTGCCTTCCCATTGGTGACAGGAAAACTGGAGTATCTTTCTGACTGACGGTAGCACTTATGTTAACGTTGGAAGGCACCCAACCAAACTTCCTGACTGATATTTAATCAAGGCATCAACTTAAGAGAAAATCTCATGGTGCATTAAATGGTTAAACCCACGACAAACAAATAAGACTCTGGCTTTTCCCAGGAAGAAATTGTTTTGGTTGTTTTCCCCTGCGATCCTACAAAGATACGAGTTCTATTGTCCTCTGTGTCACCTCTGGTAGATTTCTTGTACAATGGATGTGTTAATAAAGTCAGACAGAGCTTGGGTGTTAATGCGTTGGGTAATGGACCTATCCTTCACGTACAATTTCTTTCATTGCGTACACGTACACACACACACACACACACATAAAACCCTTTGCTGAAAAGCAACCAGCTGTTCTTTTTAGGTTGCAGCTAGTTGCTGATGCTTCAACTAATAAAGAAAGAATAGCCATGGGGAAAGGAAATCATAAGATGAGAGGCAGGCATCAAGCTTGCATTTAGATATGGGGTTTTTTGGGGGGAGGGGGATGGAAGCCCAACACAAACCCATAAAATCTTAACCGGGGCAGGGCTGGCCCTAGACAAAATGGCACCCCAGATCTTTGGCCTCCTTATCCTACTTTGAATACCATTTGTATTGCCTTTGAAACGTTTACTTGCAGAACCTTGTCTCACCATGTGAGCCTGTGCAGCAACTGAACTCTTCACAGCTGGGTCTGGTGCATGTTCCCTGCAGTTATGGTTGCCAACCACCAGGTGGTGGCTGGAGCTCTTCTGGGAGTATAACTGATCTCCAGGAGACAGAGATCAATTCACCTGGAGAAAATGGCAACTTTAGAAGGTGGACTTTATGGCATCATACTAGGGTTGCCAAGTCTGATTTTCGCCGTAGCGGGGGACTCCAGGCTGGTGACTGGAGAGTGCGCACAAAGCGTGCGCGCGCCGCATCCACATCACTCAGAAGTGACGTGACCACGCCGGGCACGCTGGGGGCGGGGCCACGACCATCCGAGGGAAAACCATAGAGTTTTCCCTCGGATGACTGTGACCCTGCCCCCAGTGTGCCCGGCGTGGTCGCGTCACTTCCGGATGACGTGCATGTTGGGGTAGGGTTCCCCCCGGGGTCCAATCCGCCGCTGGTGTGGAACGGGCCTCTGGGGCGGGGGTTTCCCCGCCCCCCCGGGGGGACTTGGCAAGCCTACATCATACCCCTCCCCAAACCCCGCCCTCCTCAGCCTCCACCCTCAAAATCTCCAGGTGTTTTTCAACCTGGAGTTGGCAACTCTACCTGCAGTACAGAGTTAAGTAATGTGGCTGCCTGAGCTTGGCCTTTTTCAGTGGTGGCCCCCACCCTCTAGAATACCATGCCTGAGGTCTTAATAAGGTGCCAACCATCCTTTTCTTTAGAAAGAGATGCACTCTGGTGTCCTCTGCAAAGAAAAGAGCTGTAGATTTAAGTTTTAAAATGAAAGCTGGGAATTCAGAGATTCTGGCAAATATGCATACATTAGAGCGCACATTCGCAATAACAACTGCCATTCCCCCCCCCCAAAGTCCCCCCTCCCATGGGACTGCTGGGGGAAAATGCTGGGAAAATGTTGGCTCACTGTTATGGATGCAACCACAGACAGTTACACATTTCAAAATAATATAAATAAGTTATAAATAAATGATATTTTTAAAGATCATTCTCTTCAGTGTTTAGCAGTCCTTGGCAAAGTTAATTGCCCATGCTCACTTCTGGGAAAAAATACAAACCTCTTGAGCAGCTGTTTAACATTTTGTGCTAACTAAACAAACCAGGTAATCAGCTTGTGTCTGATCAGATCATTCACACATGGTAAGCTTGTCAATCAAACTTGTTTGTTGGGAAATCTGCACTATTCCCTACTTAAATCTCCATCTGTGGTTAGTGAGGCCAAATTCTAAAGAGAAGAAACAGGGTTAACCTGGTCTGTCATTTATACATGCCAAATAGTAAGTCCAGAGACCCAGAATAGAATAGCCTTGGCGAGGGACAAGAAACAAAGAAGTAACAGATTAATATGGTCTCTGGTGGATATAATGTATGTGGGCACGGGTGTGAGAAGCATCTGAAAATAGCAATAATATCTAAGTAAATATGGAACTGAAGACAGAGTTCAAAGATGGGGTCTGTTTGTTGGGGTCCAATAGATAGTCCAATAGATAGTATGAGAAACTTGTAAGATAGTCCAATAGATAGTATGAGAAACTTGTAAGCCCCATTTTAGATATTCTTTGTTATGATAAAAAAGTAGCAAGGATGAGCTAGCATAGCTTATGTTTGAAGAAGACATTTGAATGTAGATAACCTTGTATGGTGTTTGAACTTATAAAGTAATTAGGCCCCGTTCACATGGAGCATTTGCCACGCTAAAGATATGGATGATAGGCGGATTTTCCAGGCGCGATCACACCGCAAAATCTGGGAAGTGTAGTGCACGTGTGGCTAACCCACCGAAGATGTGGAGTAAAAAACTAGTACATACGATGTGCTAGTTTCCAGAAAATACGGGGCAAGGGCGGGTGTCTCATCGTGTTTCCCCTGGAATCCCGTGGCATCTGGCGCCCACCCATGTCCCATCGCAAACTGGATGTGTTTTTTTTTTTAAATCTCCACAGGATGCGCACAAACACCCACCGGCACATGCGCACACTGTGGTGAAGGGCAAAAAATCCCATTTGCCACAGAAGCAGCGCCTAGCGATTGCCAGTGTGATCGTGCTGAGCTGCTTCTTTGCCGCGCTGCAGGATAGCCGTGTGATCAGCGCCTAATGGCATACCCACGGGACCTCCACAGGACATGTGATCGGGCTGCCGTGCGTTACTTTGCTCCGGGGCAAACAGCCATGCTTCCCCCCCGCATTTTCCGGCCCATGTGACCGGGACCTTAGTTTGTCAAGAATATGTGACCTATCAAGTGGGACAGCTCGCTATTGTTGGAAGATGATTTTGAAAGTCTATAAATAGGGGAAAGTGAATGGATTTGGTGCATCTTCTTTGAAGATACTCCTTTCCTGTAACCAGATTGCTTTCTTAAGAAGTAATTAATGGGCTCAAGTAATTGCTGTCCTTTATCCATGCAAAGTCAATGGATGGTATTATGCACTTTTAACTTAGTCTATATCAAGGGTTCCCAACCCTTTTGAGACTGTGGGCACCTTTGGAATTCTGACGTACTGTGGTGGGCACAGCCACAAAATGGCTACCACAAGCGGTGCAGTCAGCCACAAAACAAATACCGCAGCTTACCTTCAGTCATGCAATGAAGATCCTTGTGTTATGGTGGCAGCTGCTGCCAAAGCAATTTTTTTTAAAAAAAATCTGCATAGCGAATCAAATCTCCAATGGGCAATCAGAAGCCTTCCTGAGCAAAAACCTCATGTTGCCCCACCCATTTTCTACAAAAAAAACTTGGCGGGCACCAGGAAAGGTGTTGGCTGCCATGCTGCCCTCAGACACCCCGTTGGGGACCCCTTATCTGTGATAAAATAGTAATTATTATGCATCAGTCAAGCAATAAAATATAGACAAGATTCTCTAGTGATATTTTTACTTATATACTATATCCAAATTGACCAAAAATGTTGCCAGGAGATGAATGCTCAGATCTAGGAAAGCTAACCAGATGCCTAGAGCCTCTTAAGTGCTCACCTGTATCTGAATCAGGCCTGACCGGAGTCATCCGGAACAAGGTGGACATGTGGACTGAGGGAAAGTGAATTTGTAGTAATTGTTATGAAAACCCTGAGTCCCAGTAGTGTTATACATACTACTAACTGAGAACCACTAGCCTAAGAGGTCTTTCTCATGGAGGCTTTCCCATGGCTTGGGTGCCAAACTCCCATGTTTCTTCTCTGAAGTCCCTCAAAACATTGTTTTCCAGTTGCTGTCATTGTATGATTTCTTCATCAGTTCAACACCACTGGTATACAGACCATGGGAGAACCTCTGTGTGAAAGACCTCCGAAGTCCAGTGTGGGCCACTTCACCACACTGGCAGTGCCCTATACTTCCAAAACTCTTTACCTTCAGGATAATTGTTCTCCTTTCCTTGGACTAGCAGTGGTCATGAGGATTTTGCTCTCCATGCCAGCAAGGGGGAACAAGGATGTTCCTGATAACTTGTGGGCTTCTTGTCCCAATATTAGAAGGTTGAAGGGAGTCATTTAAGTTCAGTGGCTACGCCTGTTCTGGTGTATGCCCTCTAATTTCTCAGCCCTGATAAATCCTATATGAGTTGTGGTTAGATACAGTTCCCACCTAAATTTATCATGATGCCCAAAGAAACACCTCCTTTGTAAATACAGCAGAGTTTCTGCTCAACCTTTGTATGCACTTAATAAAAAAAGAAAAAAGAACTAAAGAAGGAACAAATGAATGAGGTATGCACGCACAAAGGATCGATTTTTCGTATTTATTTTTATTTATAGATTTAAAGCATGGCTGTGGAGACACCATGATCACATTATAAAAACACAATTAAAACAACAATTATAAAACCCCATAGAAGTCACAATTTACTGGTTGAGGTGATTTAATGAAGGTTTGTTCATTTTTTTTGAAGGGAGCACAAGGTACCCAGGAAACCCTGTATCTGTTGGCCAAACTAGATAAGACACCGTTCCCTGGTAGGTCTTGTGGTCGTGCTTTCATTTGGTAGAGTGCTGGAATGCCTTTTAAGAGTGCCATGGGGCCTGATTTCTGACATGAAACTGCATTGGGGCACATTATTTCCCAACATGTCCCCCAATGCTATTTCGGGTCAGAAAAATGGCATGGGAGGGGGAGGCAGGAACTCCTCCATTCTCTGCACTTCGGTGGCCCTGGCCAGAGTTGGGACCAAGCAGTGTTCTTAAAAAGCATTCCAGGACTATACAAAATGGAGCCATGTCCCCAGGACCAACCTCAATCGCACAGTTGAGTCCGACTCTTCGTGATCCCATGGACCACACTACTCCAGGCCCCCTGCCCTCCATCGCCCTCCGGAGTCTGGACCCCATGGACAGTAACAAAAGGTCTCACCTAGTTTGGCTCTATGTATCAATGGTAAAAGCAATTCAAGGGTTAGATCCTGTTCTACAGGAGTTCAGGAATAGGGACAAATTATGTAGGCACTACCAAGGGTCTAATTACCTATTACAAAGTCCTTATGACTCTCGTGTGTCTCTTTCAGGCTGTTCCTGCCAGCCAAACGTTTTGTGGAAGTTTGGTGCTTGGAACTTAATTCTAGGTGCACATGGGAGTGTGTTACAGGGAAGGGTGGTTAAGTCTTCCCTGCATTTCATTTCCCAACTTGAACCAACCTTGGGGAGCTGCTAGGTAGCTCATGTGTACACATAGGTTTCCCCAGTGGGTCAAACAGTGGCTCCCCAGGGCTCTTTCGAATCAGGAAAATGGCATGGAGAGGAAAGTCCCAGCCCCCTCTCCCAACATGCTGCAATCCCAGTCTGCATTATGCCTGTGTACACTTGGGAATTAGGGCCCAAGCATGGAATTCCGACAGCAGGTCTATCAACATGACAGGGGCAGATACTGATAATGAGGGTTGCCAAATTCCAGGTGATGGCTGGAGATCTCCTGGGATTACAGCTGAGCTCCGTGACAGAGATCAGTTCACCTGGAGAAAATGGCCGCTTTGGGAGGTGGACTCTATGGCAGTATACCCCACTGAAGTTCCTCCCACCCAAACCCCACCCTCCTCAGGCTCCTCCCCCCCAAACCTCCAGATATTTCCTGATTTAGAGCTGGCAACCCTAACTGAGAACACAATGACTTTGTCATATGCGATTAGTCAGGGCCCTCCATGAATGCATTTACTTGTTAGGGGGAATCAGACTGGTTAAATTATAATAAGTTTTCCATAGTGTATTTCAGATGTTCAGAAGTGATTCACATACCTTGCCTTAGGATCAAACTACCAGTGAGATAGGAGATCCACAGCTGATCTCTTGATTTATTTATTAGACTTTTACCCCGCCCTCCCTCCAAGGCGGCTCAGGGCGGCTTACAGTAGTTTAAAAACCAGTATAACAATTAATACAATATCAAGTCTAAAACAGTATAATCAATAAAATAACCAAATATAGCTTATTAAGATTAAAATTACAATTAAGACGTGGCGGCCATCTGTTACAAAGTGCTAGAGCAGTCAGTGTGGTCAGAGCTATTAAAACGCTTGCCGGAACAGCTCGGTCTTTACCGCTCTACGCTCTACGGAATTGGTGAAGAGCTCGGATTTCATTTGGGAGCTGATTCCACAGTACTGGTGCATCTAGGGAAAACGCCCTAGTTCTGGTGGATGTTAATTTAGCATCCCTAGGGCCAGGGGGGACCAAGCGATTCTGCGACTCGGACCTTAGTGCCCTTGGGGAACGTACGGGGAAAGGCGGTCCCTCAGGAAGACAGGCCCCAGACCATATTCTTTAATAGTAAAAAGTGGCTGCTGGGAGTGGAGAATGGATCATGGGTAGGATGCCTGAACACGAGGAAGGGACTTAAACGTGCCTCACTTCATGCTGTTTGTCTCAAATAAATAATCTCTTCAAGCTGCTCTCAGCCCCAGTAGGTACCTGAACTGTACCAGTCTTTTCTTTCATAGTAGTTGAAAGCTGGTCTGCTATGGAACAGCACAGGGGCAAATGTTAGTCTTTCTTCCAGCACTGCATCTGTGATCAAAACCACACAGTCTATTGCTGCTTTTTAATGTTTAAGAATACCCTGGGAGATCCAGTTGCAGATATTCCACATGACATGTAAGTGACCTTCCTTAATCCTTACGAAAGTGCTGGAAGATTGGCCGCAGGTCAGTTGCTGAGTAAGAAAGAGAAATGGTTTGTCTAGTGCCACCTCAGGAGTTTATGACAGAAGTGAGGTTTGACTTTATCACCCAGGGAGAACCTCCTTAGTATTAAATGTTTTCCACAAAGTTAGCCAATGGGGTGGGGCTGAGTCAGGAGGCATTAATATGACTCATACCAGGAAACAGAGAAATGAGGAGAAATCATTTTGTTTTTCACATATCTTGTATACGTATCCAGGCATATCAGCTTCACAGCCAGTAACATGAATGCATTTTACTATTTTTACATGCCAAGTTATTTAGATTGAGTAATTTCCTGTGGTGCAAAGATGACGCCCCCCACTAGTAGTGCTCCATATTGGCCTCTCAGTTTTGGAGAAAAGCCTTAAAATGGATTTTTAAAATGACATTGTTGTTTGTGATTCACAAGTTCAGGGCAGAATGGCACAAAAACACAGAATGGCTGCTAGTACCCCCTGCCTGGCCACTCCCAAGAACATAATTTTGTGTCCCGATGTTACATATAGAAAGCGGTTCAACACCCCTTCCCTATTATTTGACTCCAACTGGCAAGGGAGGGGAAGCGCACGCCATAATATGTTTTATGTATTCTGAATATTTTATTGTGTTTTGTGTTGTTTACTTTGTAAGACGTCTTAAGTTCCTGTAAGGCAGAAAGATGGCTAATAAATGTTTTAAATAAATAAGTAACATCAGAACACAGCATTAGCTGAACTATGGGGAAGTATGTTACAGAAGGGAAGAGACAGTTGACGCAAGGCTGTCGTTTTCAGCCGAAGTCATGCTTTTTTGGTTCTGTTAATATGTTGTTCCACTTTGAATAGTCTTGTCCCTGTATCTTGTGAAGTACCACGAGATAATGAGGTGTGGAGCATTTTCTCCCCTCTTTATCTCACGGTACTTCACGAGAAAGCTTCTTTCTTTCTTTCTTTCTTTCTTTCTTTCTTTCTTTCTTTCTTTCTTTCTTTCTTTCTTTCTTTCTTTCTTTCTTTCTTTCTAGTACAGCCAAGGCAAGCTAATGTTTGCACAATTGGCTGGTTCTCCACTCAGGATTGTGTTTGCATATCTGACTAACCCATCACTTGGAAGTAAAGAAATCTCAAATACACATGTGAGGTGGAGAATATGTTCAGAATGTGAAAGGCAAGCGCTGGAAGGAAAGCATTTGTCAGAGAAATGGAATCCTTAGAGGGCACTCCACAATCCCACAGGTAAAGACACAGAATACTCAGGGATTAGTTGAGAGGTGGATGCGTTTTTGGAAATTGTGCAGCCAATTAAGATTTATACCCTTTCTGAGTAAAATCTCATCTGCCTGTTTATAGATTAAGAAATAGGTATGGCTTCTGTAAAATCTTATCTGCCTGTTTATATTAGTCTAGATTAAGAAATAGGTATGTCTTCTGTTGATGGACTTTGTGGGGGGGTAGAAATTTATTTTCCTTTCTGTACAATGGAGCGAGAGAAAGCTGATGTTCCTTTTTTAGTTTTAATGTTTTATTGTTAGCTCTGTGCTGTAATGGTGTTATATTGCCGGATTTACTGCAATTTGCTTTTATTTGTATGTAAACTACCTTGAAAATCATATGATAGGAAGCTGATATATGTACACAATTATAAATTAAAATAAATATAAGGTGGGAGGATTAATTGAACTGGTACATGGTACTGCACACTATTGTACAGCAGGCCCAATATGGACTAAAGTAACTGAGAATTGGGACAGCGATCTGCAGCTAGCCTACTCAGGTCTGTTCAGTGGGGCTTACTCCCAGGAAAGTGGGCTTATTCCCAGGAGACGCTGTGGGTCTCAGAAATTTACTAGTATGTACTGAATCTGGAGATTCTGAAAAGACATCTTTGTGAAATTGAAATATGGAAATCCATATTCTCAGTAGTAGATAAGGTTGCCAGCCAGGCCCGTAGCCACAGTGGGGCATTTAGGGGTGGTGCCCCCTCACTCATGGCTCATGCCCCACAACTCCGACCATGGACGTTGTGCTGGCAGGTAAGGAAAGACCCTTCTCTTCTTCACCTGCCTACCAAAAGGATATATATCTCTCTCTATCCCCTGCTGCCATGCCCCCCCCCCAGATTTCCCACTGCCCCACTGCCCAAAATTTTCTGGCTACCCCCCTGCTAGCTCTGGCTTGGGAAATTCCTGGAGATTCCAGAGTGCACCCTCCAAAGCAGACATTTTCTCCAGGGGAACTGGTCGCTGTTGTCTAGAGATCAGCTGCAATTCCTGGAGATTTCCAGGTTCAATTTTAGGGTTGCCAACCTCCAGGTGGGAGTCAAGGACAAGAGATCATGGGACAGACTGAACTTCGTAGGAATACAACTGTGATATGATAACGAAGTCGTATTTAGGGACAAATATATCTCTTTTTTTTTGAAAAAAATTATTATCAGGATATAATATCATTCCAACATATATCTTCTTTAATTATCCAGAGAGTAGCAAACCATTAAAGTTGTTTCCTTTGAAATAAATTGGTCTCAAGTCTTTCTGTCTTTCTGATGGTACAGTGCTCAATAGACAGTTCCACTCAAGGTTTCATCAGATGAGACCTTTTATATTTTTTTTTGCAACTTTTTTCCTGCTCTTTCTTCCTTTCATATCACAGTTGTTTTCCTACAAAGTTCAGCCTCCAGGTTGGGGCCTGGGGACCACCACTTTTATAACTGATATCCATCTGACACAGATCGGCTCCCCTGGAGAAAATGGCTGCTTTGAAGGGTGGACTCTATGTAATTGTACCATGCTGAGGCCTCTCCACTCCCCAAGCCCGGATCCTCTCCCGGATCCACCCCCAAAGACTGCAGGTATTTTCCAACCCAGACCTGGCAACCGTATTCCACTTGGAGCTTGCCAACCCTAGTAGTAGAAGATTAGTTTAAAAGGTGCAGATTTCTGTGTCAGTCTATGCCTTTGCATTGGATGGAGGTTATGATGGCTGAGCGGTGACACGATCGAGGTTTATAGGATTATGCATAGGATAGAGCAGGGAGAGAAAGAGATACTTTTCTCCCTTTCTCACAATACAAGAACTCGTGGGCACTCCATGAAATTGCCGAGTGGTTGGGTTAGAACAGATAAAAGGAAGTACTTCTTCACCCAAAGAGTGATTAACACATGGAATTCACTGCCACAGGAGGTGGTGGTGGCTACAAGCATGGACGGCTTCTGGGCACAAAAAAGCACAGAATCAGGGCACAAATACTATACAGATCAGATAAGAGGGGAGGACTGAAATTCCCAAATTTACAAAACTATTACTATGCCATCCACCTTGCCAAGATAATAACTACGCTTAAAAAAGAAAATCTCCCTTTCTCACAATACAAGAACTCGTGGGCACTCCATGAAATTGCCGAGTGGTTGGGTTAGAACAGATAAAAGGAAGTACTTCTTCACCCAAAGAGTGATTAACACATGGAATTCACTGCCACAGGAGGTGGTGGTGGCTACAAGCATGGACGGCTTCTGGGCACAAAAAAGCACAGAATCAGGGCACAAATACTATACAGATCAGATAAGAGGGGAGGACTGAAATTCCCAAATTTACAAAACTATTACTATGCCATCCACCTTGCCAAGATAATAACTACGCTTAAAAAAGAAAATCTTCCAGACTGGATAAACATAGTATAGGTTATGGCAGAACCACATACACTAAGAGATATAGTGTGGCAACAGTCTAACTTTAGGCCCAAAGAAATGAAGCAAAACAAATTTCAAAATCCAACACCATCAATTTGGGACAAATTTAGGAAAAAACTCACACCAGTCATCTCAAGGTTTTCCTCTTTTTTTGGTCAAACCTGGTACCCGCCAGGACAATGCAAAGAGTATAAAAAATGGAAAGAAGCAGGTCTAACAACGCTAGAAGACCTGACATTAAACAAGGAAATAATGAACAAAATCACAATGGAACAAAAATATGAATTAAGCATACCATGGTACCAATATCTCCAAATTAACCACCTATGCTCAGAAATAAAACTTAGGGATATTCTGCGAAAAACCATAACTCCTTTTGAAGCATTGATAAGAGATGCAGACGAAAGTAAGAAAGGAGTAATATCCAAAATATATGCCATCTTAATGTCCTTTCGAGAGAACACAATGCTACCATATCAGAAATACTGGGGGAAAGTGTGTAAAACGGAACTCACCCAAGATAAATGGCTAGATATCTGGAGAACCTATGAAAACAAATCTCCTATAATTACACAAAAATGGCAAAATTTCAGAATAATATCCACCTGGTACAAAACTCCTCAACAAATATCATACATTGCATATAATTCAAGCCCACTTTGTTGGAGGGAGTGTAAGGAAATAGGCAGTTACATACACTGCTGGTACGATTGCCTGGAGGTAGCATCCTTCTGGGATAAAATAATAGAGGAAATAACGATCATAACCAAAAGCAAGATAGACAAATCCCCGGAAGCTCTGCTTTTAAATCTCAGAGAGGAAAAAGCCCTATCTAATACACAAAAGAAAAGAATCTCTCTGTTACTATTTGCAACAAAAACCACAATAGCAGCCACATGGAAATCCACGAGTAGGCTAAATGTAAACCTCTGGTACAAAAAGCTATGGAACCTTTATATAATGGAGAAAATCTCAGATAAGCTGAAACAAAATCTATCTAGAGGTGGTCAGAATGACTTTGTATGTATATGGTAACCCATACTAGTGCATCTATCTACCAAAGAAATAGTAAAGGTAAAGGTAAAGGTTCCCTTGCTCGAAAGCCAGTCGAATCCGACTCTAGGGTTGCGGTGCTCATCTCCGTTTCAAAGCCGAAGAGCCAGCGTTGTCCGAAGACGTTTCCGTGGTCATGTGGCCGGCATGACTAAACACCAAGGCGCACGGAACGCTGTTTACCTTCCCACCAAAGTGGTACCTATTTATCTCCTTGCAATTTCTTGCTTTCGAACTGCTAGGTTGGCAGGAGCTGGAACTAGAGACGGGAGCTCACTCCGTCATGCGGCACACTCGGGTCTCGAACTGCTGAACTACCGACCTTCCACAGCCTGCAGTTCAGCGTCTTAACCACTTGAGCCACTGCAGCTCCCCAATATATAGTACCCGATGTAATAAACACTCTTCATCTATGGTAATTTTCTAACTGTATAATATCGACAAACTGTATGAAATGTATGAAGCCATTGAAAGCTTTGCTCATGCTTATCTTGTAAATCATTGCTGTTTATGAAAAAGAATAATCTGTTAAAAAACAAAGCATGGTCGGCTTCAAGGGGGAATTAGATAAGCATATGGAGCAGAGGTCCATCAGTGGCTATTAGCCACAAGGTATAGATAGGACTCCGGGGCAAGTGATGCTCTGTATTCTTGGTGCTTGGGGGGGGGGTCAACAGTGGGAGGGCTTCTAGTGTCCTGGCCCCACTGCTGGACCTCCTGATGGCACTTGGTATTTTTGGCCACTGTGTGACGTTGTGTTGGACTGGATGGGCCATTGGCTCGATCCAACATTGGCTTCTCTTATGTTCTTATGTACTCTTGGCTCATTCACTGGGCCTCTAGTTTGCCAAACAAGGAAATGACATTTTTTACCCATTTTAACAAAACTGGAAAGTGTTTCAGGCCTGAGAAAGTTAAGTACACAATGGAATCAGGTGCACCGAAAGAACCCAGGGAAAAGCTGTGAGATGCACATTTTTTAATGTTATGAGTTGTTTATTTTATGCATAGGCACATTTGCTCCCTGCTGAGTATTGTCTTGCCGGCAAGTACTGCCTTGCCTTTATATAATGTGTGAAATGGTTGGCTGAAGTTTGCTTCTGTATTGGGAAGAAGATGCAAAGCTTCCCTCCTGCTTTATCTAAAACGGATGGGCTCTCTTTGAGCAGGAAGCTGCGGTTTTGAACCAGTTGATGTTTCTGGACTATATTTCAAGTGGCCTCAGACAGAGCACATTAGAGGAATCTATGGTGTCGTAAAAATATACGTGACAATGGCCAGATCTATCTTACCTAGCAATTGCTGAGAACCAACCTAAGCTGGGGGGGAAAGCCTTTTGTTTAGGCTGAACTGCATGATACATTTCTCCCAGGTATATCTGTGGGGTAGGTCAACAGATGTGTTCTGGGAGGTCTGTATGTTTGAGGAAGGGTTGCCGGGTCTGGGCTGGAAAATACCTGGAGATTTTGGGGGTGGATCCAGGAGAGGGCGGGGTTTGGGGAGGGGAGGGGCCTCAGCATGGTACAATGCCATAGAGTCTACCCTTCAAAGCAGCCTTCAAAGCTCCAGGGGAGTTGATCTCTGTCAGTTGGGGACCAGTTGTAAAAGCAGGAGATCCCCAGGCCCCACCTGGAGGCTGGCAACCCTAGTTTGAGGCATATGTGGGCCCAATTCAGGCTGTGTTGCATAGGGAGAGGGGTCTGAAGCTTTTTCCCAGGGGGCCACGTGTCCCTCCCAATGCTTACTCCCATTCCCTGCCAGCACTTCCAAGGCTAGCAGGAGATAAATGGTGTGTAAAGTAAAGGTAAAGGTTCCCTTGCTCGAAAGCCAGTCGAGTCCGACTCTAGGGTTGCGGTGCTCATCTCCGTTTCAAAGCTGAAGAGCCAGCGCTGTCCAAAGACTTTTCCGTGGTCATGTGGCCGGCATGACTAAGCACCAAGGCGCACGGAACGCTGTTACCTTCCCACCGAAGTGGTACCTATTTATCTACTTGCAATTCCTTGCTTTCGAACTGCTAGGTTGGCAGGAGCTGGAACTAGAGACAGGAGCTCACCCTGTCTTGCGGCACCCGGGTCTTGAACTGCTGAACTACTGACCTTCTACAGCCTGCAATTCAGCGTCTTAACCACTTGAGCCACCGCAGCTCCTTAAATGGTGTGTACTGGCACACAAAACCACTTCCAGTGATAAAGCATAAGTGATGTCATTACATCAGGGTTATGCTCTAGGATTCATCCCAAACCTCTATGGTTTAATCATAGAGTTTGGGGTGAATTTTAGAGCATCGTTCCAACGTAATGACGTCGCTTTCATCAGAAGTGATGTCGTGCACTAATGCAACGCTGGCACAGCTGTCCCCACCCCAATTCCTCCTGGGGGTTGCGGGTTGCAGATGGCAACCCTGTTTCTCCCTGCACCATTCTCCTAACCTGAAATGGCCCAGGGGAGCTGTTGTTTGCCCCACTGGGGAATCTTTCACATGGACCCCATCTGGACATATTAAGTTTTCCCAATGGGGCAAAGAGTAAATTCAATATGTATTAAATTAAATATTAATGTATTTAATTAATGTATTAAAATATGTATATATCACCTGTTTCCCTTTCATTGGCTCCTCAGGACCATTTCAAGGTGGGAAAATAGCACGGGGAAAGCATAACCCCTCTCCTCCTATGTCAGTGATGGCGAACCTTTTAGAGACCGAGTGCCCAAACTGCGACCCAAAACCCACTTATTTATCGCAAGGTGCCAACACGGCAATTTAACCTGAATACTGAGGTTTTTACTTTAGAAAAAACAACTCATACATTAACTTAAGATGATCCAAACAAAGTAAGGAAAGCAATCCCAAATGCTTTCATTTACATAAAAATATTTGGCAGAGAATTGGACACTTTAATGATGGTCTGGGCCTGGCTGGCGCAATGGCACGCGTGCCCACAGAGAGGGCTCTGAGTGCCACCTCTGGCCCCCGTGCCATAGGTTCGCCACCACTGTCCTATGCCATAGCCCCAATGTAAACTGAGACCACATGCAGAATCCTCCCATGAACTGGTTTAGTGAGAGGGGATTATTTGTCCCTCGTGTGCAAATATCTCGACTTTCTTTTCCGTGTAGTTTAAGGCAGTTTATCCTTTCCTGCTTGTATAAACCAACAAACAACAGATTTTCAAATATTCTTGTAACGCTGGCCAAAGACAGAGGGGAACGATGATGATCCATCTAGTCAGGTTGCTCCTCTCCATAAACATGACATTTTGTTCAGGAAAATAAATGTGCTTTCAATTACTTGAAAATCCGAAGCCATTTAGACAGATGGTGCTTGCCTACTTGGAGATCGTACCCTTCAATTTGTAACGTGTCTGTCTTTATCCTGCAGTCTTGCTCTGTCATGGTATATTAATGTTATATTAATGGGAAAGAACATACTGCTGAAGTATTAAGCTGTCCATGTGTTGTTGTTTTTTTTAAAAAATGTCTAAGCACAAGCTAGAAGGCTGAGTCTTACAGCTCATGTTGTGGACAACACAGTTCACAGCAGGATCATGGCTGCCAGCCCAGGGGTCGTTTCGTAGAAAAAGAGCTAGGGGAACTCATTAACATAACTCATTAGCATATGCCACACACCCTGACATCACCGGAAGTGTGTCATAAGGCCACACACACCACCCCCAACGGTCCCGGCCGCCGCCGGCCTTGCAGCTCCACTGCTGAGCCCCATGAGGGGCCCAGCGGTGGACCTGCAAGGCCGGCGGGAGTGCGAGGAAGCCCCACAAAGGCCCTCCCTGGCCCCAGGCAGGCAGGGGTGGGGAGAGGCAGGGAGGAAGCAACTTACCCTCCCTCTTCTCCTGCCTCCTCCTGGCTGAGTGAGGGCCGGAAGCGGGGCGGCCAGAAGCAGGGGGCGGGGCTTTGTCATGTGCACCGCCCCCCGTACCTCACCTGGGGGAACTGCGATCCCCACGTGATCCCCCCCGAAATGACCTCTGCTGCCAGCCAAGCGTAGGGAACTAGTAGGAGTATTTTGGGGATGGGGAGCAACATCACAACATCACTTCCAGTTTGTACCTAGAGGTGACATCATGACACTCTAGGATATGGGTCCTCCCCCTTTCAGAGCCTATGGACACCTTTGGAGTTTTGACACAGTGTGGTGGGCGCACCAACAAAATGGCTGCCACAAAAGGGCGGTTGCAGCTGAAGCTCCTTGTGCTGTTGTGGCAACTACTGCCAAAGCAACATTTTAAAATATATGTACGGCCAATCAAATCTCCAATGGCCGATCAAAAGCCTTGCCGGTATCTAGGGTTGCCACCCCCCAGGTCTGGGCGGGGATTCTCCTGCTTCTAGGGGCTCCAATCTGCCACCAGCCAGCTGGCCAGTGGGGAAAGCCCCACCCCCAAGAGCAGCCACCCACGGCCACCCCTCTCCCTCCTCTCCTGCAGAGATTGAAAGGGCTTCGGCTGATTGGCAGAAAGCAGCAATGGGGTGGGAGCCTTCTTCTTGCCCAACCCTCCTGAATTAAAGTAAGAAACGGAGCACAGCCACCTTCTAAATTATGTTAGCTTAGAGGAGCCATGCTCAAAGGTCAAACTGCCATTGACCCATGATGCAATTTTTGGTGTCTCCAATTTAAAAAAGGAGCAGGTAGTAGGTGATCATCCTGTCCTGGATGCTGCAGGCTAGCCTGATTTCATCGTATCTCGGAAGCCAAGCTGGGTTGGCCTTGGTTAATATCTGGATGGGAGACCACCAAGGAAGTCCAGGGTTGTGACACAGAGGCAGGCAATGGCAAACCACCTCTGTCTGTCTCTTGCCTTGAAAGCCCTATGGGATCACCATAAGTTATCTGTGACTTGATGGTGCTTTCCACCTCCAGTAGGTGATGTGAAAGACCTCAACCTGAGTCCTTGGAGAGCCACTGTCGGTCAGAGCAGACGAGACTGTCCTTAATAGACCAGAGGTCAGGCTCAGTAGAAGGCAGCTTTATGGGCTCATCTCTCTTTGCTGCACTGTGGTGGCTCTGTCTCGCGTGCCTGTGTTGGTAAGTGTCTCTGCAGAATGGGTATACACTTTCAGGACACACACATGTCCTTTGAGCAGTTGCCCCACAAGAGGGAGAGGGGTCTTTGCAGCTGGTGGAAGTGCTCAAAAAAGCATCCCCTCTTCACTCCCATTTCAGCCGAACTGTAAAGAGAATAGTATTGTGCAACCGACCTGTTCTAATAATTCCTCAGCAGACATACAGACATAAGAGTTTAATTACAAAGCGAAAAATTCAACAGGGTGAAACATTCAATTTAATCCAAGTTTCAGCAAGATTGACACATCTACCAGCCTTTTAGACAGACCAAATATGTTTTTGCAGGCTTGTTTTAAACTGAACTTTCAGTAGCAACCATCCAATTGGTAAGACAAGTGCCAGATACTATCAGATGTCTTCTGCAGATATGTGATAGAAATGGGATGGCATATAGGAAGGGTAATATAGATTTTGGGGGAAAGACCGCTGAAAAGCTGTACCTTTGGAACTTAAAAGCGAGGCACAGTGCTGTCGGAACATGATGCAAGGGGTGTTTGAAATAATTTATTCTTTTTTAAAAAAATTTGAGCAGCATTAACCATATGGCACATTGCTGTACACCTGTCAGAGTATGCAGTATCTATAAAACAAGTATTTGCATCATAATGCCACTTCCCCAGTTAAAGTCATAAGCTCTGTTCCGACAGTGTTCATGTGCAGCAGCCAAGCTCTGAATAGTTGATCCATAATTCAACAGGGCAGGGAGACTGAGGACCTAAATACACAATATGCATGACATGTCTGGTCACAGGTGTCTGACTTGATATAGTCACACCTGTGAACAGGGAAACTAACCTTCAAAGAGTTCCATCGCTCTGTTCAGCTCAGGAACACTGGGGGGAGGGGCTTCAGGCTTCCCTCCTGTGCTCTTTTCACTAGCGGGAATGGCCTCAGCTCCATGGAAGGGTTAAACAGCCTCCTCGCAGCTATTTCTGCTGGCAAAAACAGTGCAGAAGGGAAGCCTGTAGTCCCTTCACAGTTCTCTTAAACTGAACATAGCAACATAAGAACATAAGAGATGCCAATGTTGGATCAGGCCAAAGGCCCATCCAGTCCAACACTCTGTAGCACACAGTGGCCAGAAATACCAGGTGCCATCAGGAGGTCCACCAGTGGGGCCAGGACATTAGAAGCCCTCCCACTGTTGACCCCCCCCCCAAGCACCAAGATGACAGAGCATCACTTGCCCCAGAGTCCCTATCTATACCTTGTGGCTAATAGCCACTGATGGACCTCTGCTCCATATGCTTATCTAATTCCCTTTTGAAGCCGTCCATGCTTGTAGCTGCCACCACTTCCTGTGGCAGTGAATTCCATGTGTTAATCACTCTTTGGGTGAAGAAGGACTTCCTCTTATCCGTTCTAACCCGACCGCTCAGCAATTTCATGGAGTGCCCACGAGTTCTTGTATTGTGAGAAAGGGAGAAAAGTACCTCTTTCTCTACCTGCTCTTTCCCATGCATAATCTTATAAACCTCAATCATGTCACCCCTCAGTCGTCATTTCTCCAAGCTAAAGAGCCCTAAGCGCCTTAACCTTTCCTCATAGGGAAAGTGTTCCAACCCCTTTATCATTCGAGTTGTCCTTTTCTGCACTTTTTCCAAAGCTATAATATCCTTTTTAAGGTGTGGTGACCAGAATTGCACAGAATGCTTTGAAGGTGAGTTCCCCCCATCATATGTATGAATACAGGTAGGTTTGGGCATAACGTTGCCAGCTCTGAGTTGAGAAATACCTGGAGATTTTGAGGGTGGAGCCTGAGGAGGGCGGGGTTTAGGGAGGGGAAGGACTCCAATGGGGTAGAATGCCATAGAGTCCACATTCCAAGGCAGCCATCTTCTCCAGGTGAAATGATCTCTGTTGCCTGGAGCTCAGTTGTAATCCCAGGAGATCTTCAGCAACCACCTGAAGGGAGGCAACTCTAGCTAGGCACCCATGACCTGACTCGTGTCACATATATCCAGTGAGAATCCAACACATTGCTCAGCATCCCGAACAATTGATGGGAGGTATTTAGAACAAGGCATGCAGCCTCTGTTAAGGAGCCACAGTATGTCACAGTTCAGAACAAGAGTTCAGCAAAGATCTCATAAAAGACAGCATGTTTACGTAACTGGAACTATACAATTTAAATGTGTTGATTTATAATCCATTTCCACAGCCCAAGCACTGGTTGTTGCAAATATTAGCACGTGGCACTCACGAGGTTCCCTACTAAGTAATAAATATATACAGGAGAATGCTGTGATCATTTTAGTGCACTGGCATACATCTGCACGTGGTTCATATTACTGGCAACTGTTCACCACTACCCTTTCTGTAAAGGGTCTCTAAGTAGCCCTTATTTGTTGTTCAGTTGCACAGTCGAGTCTGACTCTTCGTGACCCCATGGACCACATCACACCAGGCCCTCCTGTCTTCTGTTGTGCTCCGGAGTTTGCTTAATTTAATGTCCGTTGCCTCGATAACACTGTCTAACCATCTCATCCTTTGCCGTCCCCTTCTTCTTTGATCTTCAATCTTTCCCAGCATCAGGGTCTTCTCCAGTGAGTGCTCCCTGCTCATTTGGTGGTCATAGTATTGGAGCTTCAGCTTCAGTATCTGGCCTTCCAGGGAACAGTCAGGGTTGATTTCTTTTAGGATTGACTGATTTGATCTCCTTGCAGTCCAAGGGCTCTCAAGAGTCTTCTCCAGCACCATAATTCAAAAGAATCTATTCTTCGTTGCTTGCCCTTCCTTATAGTAGCCCTTTATCCCCCTACAATTTTTTTTGCCTGTCATTTCATTCACAAATGAGTTATTCCAGGATCCTACCTGTTCCTCTTATATCCATAAACATTTCGTTTTCTTAGACTTTGTGTGGAACCCCATTTGTCTCTAGAGCCATAAATTGCAGATGCTTGATTTAGATTATCTAAAACTGGAGCATAGCCAGAAGCTGGAGCATGCTGAAGAACCATGTGCGCAACCACAATTTTTATGCATAATGTCCTATCCTGCTGCCCTGACCTGGATGGCCCAGCCTAGCCCAATCTCATCAGACCTCAGAAGCTATGCAGGGCCAGCCCTGGATGGGAGACCACCAAGGAAGGAAGTCCAGGGTTGTTCCTCAGAGGCAGGTCATGGCAAACCAACTTTGTTGGTCTCTTGCCTTGGAAATCCTATGGGGTCACCAAAGGTTTGCTGTGACTTTAGGGCACTCTCCATACCCCTTTCCAGCTAGGGATATATATCTGGGAACAGCTATTTTGGATAGCCGACACTGGACTCTGATCTGTATTGGGCTGATAAAATACCTGAAAAATACCGATAAGGTATTTTTGGGGATATTTTTTTCGGCTCGGATACAGCCGAATGCACATCCCTAGTTGGGGGAATTGCATGCCCTAGTTCAAGGGCTTCCCATACATGGCTATTGCAAGCAAGATGGTACTGAACAGAATGGACCATTGCACGGTTCTAAGCCTGCTTCCATGATCGTATGGCCTAATCCATATAACTAAAGTAAAGGTAAAGGTGGCCAGCATGACTAAACACCAAGGCACACAGAACGCTGTTACCTTCCCACCGAAGTGGTACCTATTTATCTACTTGCAATGTCTTGCTTTCGAACTGCTAGGTTGGCAGGAGCTGGAACTAGAGACGGGAGCTCACTCCATCATGCGGCACCCGGGTCTCGAACTGCTGAACTACCGACCTTCCTAGCCTGCAGTTCAGCGTCTTAACCACTTGAGCCACCGCAGCTCCCAATCCATATAACCAGACTGGGGCAATAATGTAAAGCATAGAATCCGATGTCTCCATGAGCTGAATATGCCAGTCAGAGTTGCCATTATCATGTACTGATGCTGTTAGAAATTATTTTATTGATGTTATTATGATTCTTTCATTGATTACATAAGGGTTCCCCAACGTGGTGCCCATGGGCACCACAGCACCCACCAGTACTTCCCTTGGCTCCCACTGAGCTTCTCAGAAAGTGGATGGGACTATTGTAAGGCAGGGCTTGTTATTGGATGCCCTCATTCAAATGGAAGAATTTTCCACTGGAAGATCAGGAGAACCAGTAAGCAAATAGGTTTTCCTTAGTCAGTGTTTGGTTCCATTCTCCTTTCGGGAGCTCCTGGTTGCCGCCAAAGGCATGGTGGCTGGGGGCTGGTTTGCCGCCACGGAGGAGGGCGTGGCGGCAACAGTGCCGCAGCGCTGAGCGCTGGGGCATGGGCGGGGAGGAGCCAGCCTAGTTAGGCTCGGCTCCGCTCCCGCCCAGGCAGTTGCTGCCTACCTTACACTGGGGCAGTGGAACAACGGGTTGGGGTGTGGCTGTTAAATAGGTTGGTCACTTTGGCAGAATAGTGCAGGGATAAGGAAGCGGAAATGGTGAGCACCTTAAGACGTTCCTTGTTTTGGGAACCGGGGGGTCTTCAGGAACGGCCTGTGGGTTATTAAGGCCCTGGGCGGTGAATGATGATTTCCTCTGGGAACCTCTTGGGTAAGCTCCTCTCTGCAAGCTGTATGGTTTCAGGGGTAGGCGCTCCTGGGAGGCTACCAGTGGCTAGGCTGCTGGTCGCAAGCCAGATTAATGGCTCAAGACCAGGGTTGGTGGCTCGCCCACATATTAGACAAGGAGGCTGGTCAGCCTGACACCTGCCTTATCTGTTCCGCTACTTAGGAAATGCTGCCTTGCCGTTTTGTGGTTAATAAACTGTATATAGTTAATAAAGTGGCCCTTGTTTGATCCAAACTGTTGTCCGTCTCGTTACTCCGACTGGGGGGGCAAAGGCTTTCCTTCTTCCCAGGAGGTATAAGGGGACTGTTGTTTGTCTCCACCTCCTGCAGAAGCCAATTTGGGTTTGGCTCCACCTCTTGCGGAGGCTGGTTTTGGGGTGACATTCACCATTCCCTCTCAAAATCCCAAATGTGCCTGTGGGATTATATTGTTGTTCCTAGCTATGGAAGTAATTTTTTTTAAGGAAAGGCAGTTACAAAATGCAGGCATTTCCAATAAGTAAAGCTCAGTGTCTGGTTCAATAAAGTCAGTTCTGGCTTTAGAGAGAACGGTTTGCTTATAATATTTCTATGATTTTTTTTAAAAAAGGTGTTTTTTGTTTTCTTTCTTTTTTTGCAGAAAAGGGCTATTTGCTGGAATAAAGCTGAAGAAGAAGAAAAAAGGAGACAAGGGGTTAACGATTGCAAACAAAGGAGCCGTGGGTAAGACCTACTAGATCAATATTACACCAAACAAAGAGCAAGCATAATATGTCATTAGTCCTAACGTCACAGGGCAATTCCTTCAGTTGAACCTCAGATAAAGTGTGTTATACATAATTGCCCAGAACCATCAGCCTAGATTTGTGTTTCCAGATGGAAGGCTTTTCAAGGGTCAGGTGCCTTGGGTTAGCTTGCCTTAGATATTCATGCCATGGAATGGGCCTTAAAAATGCATCCATTGCTGTGTATCTTAACACTCTGACCAACAAAAGCTGAAGCTTTCCTCTGATGGAAGTGTCTGTGGAAAGCTACTTAAGCTAGAGGAAGGTTTTCAGATGTTGCTGAGGGATGCTCAGCAATAATACTTGGCTATTTAAAGTTTTCAGCCTCAGGCCCAGTTGTCAGGACCCACAGCTAAGCAACGAAGTACACGCTTCCAGGAAGGTTTTACTTTTATTGAAAAGCCATAGATGCGATAACATGAACACTGTTAGGAATGGCGGGATACCTATGCGCATAATAGGATATAGGGCATTCGTATGCGCTCCCCCCCAGCAATAACCAATTAGGTGTGCTCCCTCGCGCGGGATACTGTTGGTCTCTCTAACGGTTGCAAAGCTGGGAACGGAGAAGCTCCCACGGATGATAGACACCACATTCTCCACCAGTACGACATCAAAGATAAGCGTTACAGCTCTGAAGCAATTAAGCGCATGGGAAGGAATGCAAAGCAATTAGAAAACATCTCCATACTCATGGCAGCATAGCTGACACCAGTGCACAGAGATACAGCACTGGTGATGAGGATGGAATGCCAAGTTATGGGCACTGCCAAAACGTCTTAGGAGGGTTTTGCACCAAAGAGAAGCAAATGTTCTCTATTTCATTTCTTTTTATATTTGCTTGTACTTTTGTCAAACGGTGTCAGTCACCCCCATGTTGTTGGTTTGCTTATATTTTGGAATACGTTATATGGGTTGTATGTGCAATTATGTACATACGGAAATGCCATCAAGTTGCAACCAACTTATGGTTACTCCAGCAAGGAGCTTTCAAGGCAAGTGAGAAGCAGAGGTGGTTTACCAGTGCCTTCCTCTGCAGAGCCTACCGTGGTAATCCCTGCTTAGCTTGCGAGAACTGGTGAGATCAGGCTGCATTATGCTGGTTCCCCTCTCTATATGCAATTATAGGATATTTATACCTGCAGTAGGAGCTGCAGTGGCTCAAGTGGTTAAGATGCTGAACTGCAGGCTGTGGAAGGTCGGTAGTTCAGCAGTTCAAGACCCGGGTGCTGCATGACGGAGTGAGCTCCCGTCTCTAGTTCCAGCTCCTGCCAACCTAGCAGTTCGAAAGCAAGAAATTGGAAGTAGATAAATAGGTACCACTTCGGTGGGAAGGAAACAGCGTTCCGTGTGCCTTGGTGTCTAGTCATGCCAGCCACATGACCACGGAAATGTCTTCGGACAGCGCTGGCTCTTTGGCTTTGAAACGGAGATGAGCACCGCAACCCTAGAGTTGGATTCGACTGGCTTTCGAGCAAGGGAACCTTTACCTTTACTTTATACCTGCGGTGGATATCATGTATAAATAATATCACAATATAATGCTGCTCTATATGCATAAAAATAACATTGAAACATGTACATTTTACAGGAGAAACTCCATGTGAGGCAATGAACAAAGTTATAAAAAATACAGAAACACAGGTTCAATTTGCACAAGGGAGAAATGAAATTCAAACAGGGATCTTCAGGTCAAACAGCAGGGATGAGAAATTCAAAATCATCTCTTTTTTTATGCTATACTTGTGGCTGGCAAGCCAGTAATCGGTCATCTTCAGCCCTTTCATACGTGGCACCCATTTAGCACAGTTCCCACTGAGAGGCAACCACATGCCAGGAAGTCACATGCTATTGCGGTCACGTTACAGGAAGAGGGGATTATGATCTCACCCGTGTCATGGCCAGGACCATGGACAGCAGAACAAGAGATCTAGTGACAGGAAATCAAGCCAAGCACATGAGGTGTACCATATTTAAGAAAAGGCAGGAGTCATCCCTTTGCCATCCTACTGCCTCTCTTTGTATGCATACAAAGAGAGACAAGAGTCATGGCACCTTTGCTGTCCATACAATTTTATTTATTTATTTATTTTTATTTATCCTTGAATTTATATCCCGCCCTACCCCGAAGGCTCAGGGCGGCTGACAAGGCACAATGTGCCAAGATTATAACAATAAAACGCATAGTATAAAACAATAAAATCCAATAACAAATTTACAATACAAATTTAAACAAAGATGGGTAGATCTTAAACCCAGCGGTAGCTTCCTGAAATCTATCATCCACTTCGTGCCAGGGGCGCCTCGCCCCCCAGTGGGATCCAGACAATTGTGGTAATAGTACGATGGTGCATAGAAGGCAATGGTGGAATAGTAGTGGCGGCGGCTCCTACTCAAAGGCCTGGCGGAAGAGCTCCGTCTTGCAGGCCCTGCGGAACTGAGAAAGGTCCCGCAGGGCCCGGATCTCCTCCGGGAGCTCCTTCCACCAGGTAGGAGCTGCCACCGAAAATGCCCTGGTCCTGGTTGCCACAAATTTAACATCTCTGGGGCCTGGAATTTCCAGGAGATGACAACTCCCCAACCGTAGTGCCCTTGGGGTAACATATGGAGAAAGCTCCTTCCACGCAATAAGCTCTGTGACCCCATACGAAGGGCTCCATAACCCAACTAAGGGTCCCGACCCATAAACTGAAGACTACTGTGCTAGGTTCTTCACTTACAGATGACAAGTTCATTTCCCCCCTCCATTAACTAGGTGATCAGGATGACACTGACAGCCTGAATCAAGAGATTCCTATTGGTCAAGAAGGGGAAGACGGAGAAATTACATATGATGATGCGGCCTCTACCAGTAGCTTTGGTGCCTCAGGGTCTTGGAAGAAGAGGTATTGTTCCGCTGAAGCACAAAATAGCTCCTAGTATGGGTGGCTGTAGTGTTGCTGTTGATGCAGCCGATGGTAGAAAATGAATATACTTGAAAGAACTTGTCTCTTAGAAGTCATTGTTCTTATCCACGCTGCAGGGGGATGTACTTATCAGCAAAGTATTGTCAGAAAAGGAAGAAGAAAAAAACTGTCACCAGAAATAAGTCTAAGGTAGAGGAGAGTTATGGAAGGAGAACTAGGAATAAGCACAGCTGCACTGCATGGCGTGGAGGATGGACAGGATGTCACGGGGGGGGGGGAAAGAAATTAATGAATTTGTCAGACTTCATCAGTGTCAGTGGAAGGGCAGCTGCTGACTTAAATCACTTTTATCGCTGTGGCTGTAAAATCAGCGTAGCGATATTTCTTATATGTCAGAGACAGACAGTGCTATAAAGTGAAGTTAGACACATATCGAGATAATAAGCAGGGATTCACAGCAATCCCCCCCCCCTTTCGGGCTGGATGACGCAACTCTAAGGACCAACTAATATGTGACAGTCTTAGTCCAGCACTTTAAGCGTGTGGGGCCTTGGTTCCCACTGACACCTTTCCTGGCATCTCGCAAGTCTTTTTAGAAAAGCAGGTGGGGCCAGGTAGGGGTGTGCCCTGTGGGGCTTCTGATTAGCCGCTGGATATTTGATTGGCTGTGTAGCTATTGCTTTGTCAGCAGCTGCCACCACAGCACAAGGATCTTCATTGTGTGACTGAGTGAAATTTTGCAGCTGGTCCTGCCTCCGGAGGCAGCCATTTTGTGCCTACATTCCCTCCCTCTGTTTAAACTACCTCATAAAGTTACCCTGTCTAAACTCCCTCACAACAAGGCTACTGTGAAGATGTAATTGAGAGAACTGTGTGTCCTACTCTGAGCTTCCTGGAGGAGCAGTGGGATTAAAAACTTAACTCTCCTGTTGAAAAACAGTTTCCAAACAGAAACAGAATACCTCCATATAGATGTATATATCAGTGTGTATCGGTGAGAGAAAATAGATAAGCTTGTGTACCACCACCACCACCCTAGTCCTTGCCAAAAGGAAGTACTGAAAGGAGGTCTGACCAGAAAACAGAGGTGAGGTAGGTGGTCACCAGGGACAGACCTTTTTGAGTGGTGACACCGTTTACCTATGGGATTTTCTTCCCCTTGAGGCTTGCCTGGTGCCCGTCCTACTCTCTTGTAGGACCAGACCAAAACGTTTCTTTTTACTCAGGCTTCTAATTAAAGGTAGAGTTGCCAGCAGCCTAGATGTGGGATCTTATTTATCAGGTGATGTACTTTTACCTCCATGCCGTGAAAAGCTTCAGCAGCCCATTTCCACACATTTACCCATAAGGCAGATTAGACAGGCCCAAATGAAGCCACCTTTGACTGAGCCCATTTAGGGCTGTGTGTTCTTCCTTACGTTAGATCTTCGGAGTCTCAGGAAGAAGTCTTACCTAGCCCTTCAGACCTTTTTGGGGACATAACCCGAGACCTTTATACATGCATTGCAACGCATCTCTTCTGCCATTGAATTATGGGCCCTTCACTGTCCCTTATCTGTCCCCTGGGTGAACTTTTATCTCTGGTGATAGTATACTACAATTTTAACTGTTACTGAAAGCAGTAGGGAAATATGCTAAGCTAAGTCACACTGTAAAAAAAGCTACCTCTTCTTGAACGCTGATGCATGTCCTTGTGTTCTGAACCATAAACAGAGCAAAAGTGGTGTCGAAGATCCATGAAGGGGAGCCAAAATCCCAGAGTTATCAGGTAAAGTACAAACCACTGGTCAGTGTTATATTGGTTGGGTGCTATCAAGTCCGATGGGGAACTGCATGCCATATGAGCCCATGTGCCCAGTTACGTCTGGCAGGGATGCCAGCTTCCGGGTGGGACCTGTTGATCCCCAAGAATTACAGCTCATCTCTAGACTACAGGTATGTAGTTCCCTTGGAGAAAATTGATGGTTTGGGTTAGTGTTCCCTCTAAGCTGAGTTAGTGTGAGCTGGCTCACAGTTTTTTAGCCTCCGGCTCACACGTTTTTGTCTTACCTCAGGAAGGATGGCTCCAGAGCAAACTAATTTATGCAGTAGCCAAATAACTTGCTCACAATTCTAATGCCAGTAGCTCACAAAGTGGAATTTTTGCTCAAAGGACTCCACAGCTTAGAGGGAACATTGGCTTTGGGTGTGTGTGGATTGTGCGGCATTGTACACCAGTGAGGTCCCTGTGCTCCCCAGGCTCCACCCCCAAATCTCCAGGAGTTTTCCAACCTGGATCTAGATCAAGATGGGTAGTTGTGTTAGTCTGTCTGTAGCAGTAGAAAAGAGTAAGAGTCCAGTAGCACCTTAAAGATTAACAAAATTTGCTGTAGGGTGTGAGCTTTCATGAGTCACTGCTCACTTCTTCAGATACACAGTACCTGAAGTGAGCAGTGACTCACGAAAGTGAGCAGTGACTCACGAAAGCTCCTCCCCTTCCACAAATTTTGTTAGTCTTGAAGGTGGAGGAGAGGAGGAGAGGAGATTGGATTTATACCCCACCCTTCGATAGGGATGTACAAATATTCTCTTCCTTGTTTTTGTTTCTGTTTATATATTATCATTGGAAGTCTTTTTGTTTTAACCAGTTTTATTGCTGACTCATGTGTTTCTTGAACACACAGGCGAGCCTGCTTTATAGCGACTCAGAACAGACTGGCTGACAGGGTCTCAGGCAAAAAGATCTTTTGTATGAGTTGCTAGTTGATGGCAGGGATTGAACTTGGGACCTTTTGCATGCAGACAGGTGCTCTGGCCATGAGCCGAGGCCCTCTTATACATCCTTACACTTTTTTTTGTCTTTGCCATCGAGCTACAGCTGATAAATGGCGACCCTGTGGATTTTCAGGGCAAAAAAATGTTCAGAGGTGGTTTGCCATTGCCTGCCTCTGCATAATGACCCTGGTATTCCTTGGTGGTCTCCCATCCAAATGCTAACCAGGGCTGACCCTGCTTAGCTTCCAAGATGTGACAACATTGGGCTATCCCAGGCTATCCAGGTCAAGGCTTTGATGCTATACTGATGCTTTAATGCATTTTTTACAAAGTATGCAATTTTGTGTCTTTTTAAAATGCTATTTACAGACACCTGCTGCAAAAAGGGGTGTCAATATTAACATATTTTTAGATAATTTAGTAAGTATGGTTGGGGGCAAAATGGCTTCAGACGAACCAATGGCAAGATCTGAAATTTTCTTACCGAAATCTGCAAAATTCGATAACATTCCTGCATTTCAGTATTTATTTATTTAAAACATTTCTATGTCACCTCTCCACATAAATAGGGTCCCTGAGGTGGTATCTATTTATTTATGTAAAACAGTGCTGTGGAAATGTAGTACCAAAAGATGTGCAAAAGTTGTTTTCCTTCCTGGCCATTCCCAGGGCCTATCAAACTGGCTTATTTTTGCAGGGCCTCTGCTAAGTAATCTGTTTTGATTGCTGTTTTTTCTTATCCCTGGGCAACTAGGTTGACAGCTGGTTCTTAGATTAATTGTACTTCCATGTTTTTTTATTTAATTGGATTTTTATGCCTTTGGACTGATCTTCTGAAAAGCTGCCTTGAACTTCAGATAATATGACAAATAAATGGTCGAACAAACAGGCGGTGAAATAAATGTGCTGTGCTTCACCCCAACAGATTGCCATAACCATCATTGAAGCTCGGCAGCTCGTGGGCGAAAACATCGATCCAGTGGTGATTATAGAGATAGGGGATGAAAAGAAGCAGACGACAGTCAAGGAGGGAACCAATTCACCCTTCTACAATGAAGTATGTGCTTTTCTACTTCCTGCAACGTCCTTATCTTCCGCAGCAAAATTAGGGAAGCTGCAAAACTGATGTACCAGCTTAGTGTGTTTTCTATTTTAAAGCAGAAATAAATATGATTTTAAAATCATTTGATCCCCTGTTTGCATTTCATTTTTTTAATAAAAATCTACCCTCAAAGGGTAGAATTTTATTTGTTTTTTCATAAGAGCCAAACCAAACATACACACATATAACACAAATGGGGGTATCAAATGCTTAAGTTTCTAAGAATTGCCTCTTAGATATTCTCTATCTAGTACAATATCACGTATCATTATTTTCTATGAGCTCACATTTTTATATCTTAAAACTAACATCTGTACCTGCTATCTCAATGTTCTAACCTATACTTTGCTCTAGGGATTACATTTTTAGGTTACAATAATTTGCGCTATTATACCAATTATAGAAGCGTCTCCATGTGTTCTGGAATGTATAGTTTGTGGATCCTCTTATCAACAATGTCAATTTATCACTTTCTGCTGTTTCCATCAGTTTTTGTTTATATTCCTGCTTTTTTGGTACATCTTGTGCCTTCCAGTATTTGGCATATAGCATTATTGCCACTGTAGTGAAGTAGATTATTAAATATCTGTTGCTTTTTTCAAAGTCTTTAGGTAGTATACTCAGTAAATGGAATTGTACATTCCAATATCTTCTGCATTATTGCATGAATCCATCTCCAGTATCTCTTAGTTACATCACAATGCCACCACATATGATAAAAGGATCCTGTACTAGATAAACACTTCCAGCATTTGTTAGAACACTTACTATTCCCTTTAGCTATTCTATCAGGTGTTATATACCATCTGTAAAGCATCTTATACATATTCTCTTTAAATGCAGTAGCTTTCGTTATCTTAATGTTTTCTTTCCATATTTGTTCCCATTGTTCTAATTCAATATTATGGCTTACATTCTGTGCCCATAAGATCATATTAGTTTTAACAGTCTCATCATACATCATATCATTAAGTAAAAAGACATAAGTTCTTTTAATCAGCTGGTAGGCTTGTCATTGCTTGCCTATGGTGGATGGACACTCACCCCCAATTCCTGCCTTCAAGAAATTGAGGAGGGCTTGTTAATGTAAATCTCATAACTTGTTAACAAACTTCAATGGTAAAATAATCATAATACACTAACTTTATATTTTTCAATTTTTCTCTCCCTCTCAGTATTTTGTGTTTGACTTCCTTGGGCCTCAAGTACATCTGTTTGACAAAATCATCAAAATTTCTGTGAGTATACGCATCTGAATGTGGGAGCAATGAATGGTGATATTTACATTGTAAGGTGGTCTTGTCAGATCTCAAAACCTCAGTAGGGTCAGCCCTGGTTAGTACTTGGAAGGGAGACCACCAGGGAAATTCAGGGTTGCTACACAGAGGCAGGCAATGGCAAACCACCTCTGTTTGTCTCTTGCCTTGAAAGCCCTATGGGGTTGCCATAACTTGGCTGCGACTTGTTGGCACTTTCAACCACAGTGCTTTTCAGGAGATGCTGATAAGAAAGAAATGAATGATGGGCATTGAATGCTTTACATAGGCCCTGGTCACATGGGCTGGATATCGTGGGGGGGAGGCGGGGCTGGAGGCGTGGCTGTTTGCCCCGGAGCGAACTACCGCGCGGCCGCCGGATCAAATGTCCCGCCGACGTCCCGTGGTTCGGGGGGAGGTGCCGATCATACGTCAATCCTGCGGCGCGGCAAAGAAGCGGCGCAGTGGGGGTTGTGGTTTTTTTAACCAAAGTGTGCGCATGCGCCGTTGGGTGCTTGTGCGCATCCCGTGGAGACTTGGAAAAAAACCACCCTTTTCGCGACGGGACATGGGCGGGCGCGGGATGCCACGACCGACCACCGGAAACGTGATCAGACGCCTGCCCTTGCCCCGCGGTTTCCGGAAACTAGTACCTCGGAGGTACTAGTTTTTTATGGCGCATCTTCAGCGGGAAGCCTCGGGTTAGCCACGGGAGCTCTACGCTTCCCAGATGTTGCGGTTTGACTGCACCCGGAAAATCTGCCTATCTTCTGTCTCTGTAGCGTGGCTAATGCTCCATGTGACCGCAGCTATGTAGCACTGACATATAGATTCCAGTTAAGTCAACATTCTGTTTCTCCCACTTAGTGCATGGATGACATTGATAATAATGGTTTGTTGTTAGGACATTCCCACACAACTGAAGAAAAACTGGACAGGTGGCTACAATTAGTTTATGTGCTTTGTGTCTCTGCTTTGGTAAGTTATATGCCCCAAATCCCCAAAACACAGCAGTATCCTATGTGTGGGTAGCCCCATTCCATGACCCTACTGATAGGCATGAGACCATGAAGTTCAGTTTTAGAAGGAACAAACTGGAGGCTTGTGTGGAATCACACATGTAAATAAGGATGAAACAAGCTGGAACACACACCAGTGTTTCCTTTAAGATGAGTCAGTGCGAGCTAGCTCACAGTTTTTTAGCCTCTGGCTCACACATTATTGTCTTATCTCAGGAAGGATGGCTCCAGAGTAAACGGATTTATGCAGTAGCCAAATCACTCACTCACAACTTTAATGCCAGTAGCTCACAAAGTAGAATTTTTGCTCACAGGACTCCACAGTTTAGAGGGAGCATTGCCCCCACACACACACCTACATCTCCCCCTTCAAGGTTCTAGAAGCTCTCAGGAGCTTGAAGAGTTAATTTCTCATCTCTCTCTGTTTCTAACCCCCTGAACCGAGGGCCTAATGATGCATTATGTTTCCTCTGTGTTCTGGGTGCATGTGATCAAACATGTAGTGTGCGTTCTGTGTAGAGAATTTAATCCTTAGCATGTGCAGGCCCAGTATGGATTAGAAGCATGGTGTGCAAGGAATTCTTCCTCACGTGCCATTTTCCTTCCTGAAATGACTCTGTGGAGATGCTTTGCTCCACTGGGGAATGTTATGTGTATTCCATTAGTGTATTTGGAGCCCCCAATAGAGGAAATAGCCAGCCCCCCAGGGCCATTTCAGGTTAGGAAGGCTGCACAGAGGGGAAGACTGAAGCCTATGGTTGCTGGCCCTACAATGGCAAATTCTAGGAGATTTGGGGGGCAGTGCCTGTGGAGGGTAGAGTTTCAGGGGAGTTGATGTCACATCCTCCATTACACTCTAGGAACTTCCCCTATCTCTTTAGTAAAGACCATAGGTACTGGGAAATTTCATGGAAGATGTGACATCACTTCTACTTAGAACTTTGGAGAATATGTTGTCGGTTTTAGGTGATGCTAGGAATACCTCCAATCTGTATGGTCTTTACCCCAGACATTAAATTCCTAGAGCATCACCGTCAGTGCTATTTCCCTCCCCCCTTTTTACTCTTCCACTCCTCAAATCATGGGTGGTGGTAGACTGAGCGTGGATGCAGGGGACTGCCCACTGGCAGTGAGCAAGTGGCAACTCAACTGAACCCCCTTCTTGCTATGCACTTCCGTCCCAATCTGAATCTGACCGCTTGTTCCTGGGATTAAGTTCCCAGCATGGAAATCAAAATATGTGTTCAGTCATACAGACCTGGGGAGGACCCAGGGAAAAACATAACATGTAATTAGGCTCTTGATTCGCTGCAACTCTTACCATTCCAGTGCCTGCAGATGGATGCTGAACCCTCATCTAATCATTCTGGGGTGACTTTGTATCTTTTTTTTTTTTTAGCTGGAAACCAATGCTTTATTTAGGATTGTGCGTATCTGATCTTCCATTAACAAAGCAAGATCCAATAACATTTGTAGACTCATTATCTAAATCAAATCTATACCATCTAACAGAATATAAGTAAAATATGAGTATTTTTAAGCTGCTTTGGATCCCCATTGGGGATCAAAGTGGCTTATAAATTATATAAATAAAAATAAATAATATAGGTTATGTAGGCAACAATCCTAAGCAAGTCTTCTCAGAAGTAAGCCCCATTTTATTAATTGGGACTTACTCCCAGGAAATGCTCTTAGGATTGTAGCCGTAATTTCCTCCAAAACTTCCACCTTCCAACGCAACATTATCCCCATCTTGTCTGGGTTCAGCTGAGGCTTACATGCCTAGTGAACACAGACCCGAACCCAATTTTTCGACACACTGGTCTGGCACACAGTTCTTCAATTCCAGTGGCTTGTTCAAAGTATCTTTTCCTTTTGGTTAATTTACTAAGTCATATTTTTCTGCATACCTGAGGAGCCCTCCTAGTATAAACAGACTCCTACCCTGCCTGAGGATGACCTGGTTTTGATGCTTTTGTGACTGGCATGGGGGCTGCCACTGTAGTAATTAGTCGTGATAAAAAGGCGATGATGATTATAACAGCCCATTACCAGATAGATTCCTCTCATTTGTTTTTCTCTGCTTTATAGTTCATCATTATACCAGAATTTAAGATTAGACACTAAGTGCAAAGCTCGAGAAATTAGGACAGATTCTCAGCAAGCATGAATTTAAATCACGGCTCCTTGAGAAGCCACTGAGGCCCTGGGATTTGCCTTGATGGAGGATCTGTCCTTTGATTGCGGTGGGGAGTTGCAAGGAAGTGGAGCTTTTCAAAGAAATGTTAACCTACTGCAGTGATAATAGTCACTCTTCTGGTAATCAGATTTATTTTAGCTGCCTTACTCCGTTGCTTTTAAAATAAAATGTGTCAACAAAATAAAACAGAGAGAATGAAGAAATATATACATACTCAGCAAGAAGAAATTATATTACCGCAGGCAGGAATCTTTAGTTCTATTACTCTGTAGGTATAGAATAAACGAAGTCCTACAAGGTCATAGCCCAATAATGGTCCGGCTTTTAGGACATGAAGAATAAGATGATCATCACAGGAAAAGACACAGCGAGGTGAAGCAGGCTGAATTTCATATTGGTTTCAAATCGGCAGATGAGCCTTTGAATGAGAGAGGAGACTCTAGTGTTCAGTTCCGTTTTAGTTTGGAGCATACAGTTATTCGAATAGCTAGTTGTGTTCAGAAAACTGCAAGTGTGGTTCATGGACCGTAGAAATGACAGTGAATGGAAGATCTTCCACATTGGAGTGTGCAGTGTAGTTTAGGGAAGAGCTGTGGCTCAGAGGAAGAGCCTCTGCTTCGCATGCAGAAGGTCCCAAGTTCAATCCCTGGCATTTCCAGTTAAAAGGATCAGGTAGTAGGTGATGTGAAAGACCCCTGCCTGGGACACTGGAGAGCTATTGCCAGTCAAAGGTCCTGGTCACACGGGCCG